>NW_024714121.1:270000-285000 GCF_018991925.1 Homarus americanus | reverse complement strand
GAGGAAGGGTAGGGGAAGAGGAATGGTTGGAGGAGAGGAAGGGGATGTGGAGGAAAGGAAGGGGGAGGAGGAGAGGAAAGTGGTCAAGACGAAGTAGAAGAGGAAGAGGAAAAGGGGAAGATTGCGGTGCCTGTAGGAGGAAGAAGATGGTAATCAAGGGGAGAGAGAGAAGTAAATGAATGGGATGAGGAAGAGGAGGAGAAGGAGGAGGAGGAAGGACGATGATAACTATTAGTAGGAGAAAGAAAAATAGTCCGTAAGGAAGAGAAAGAAGGTGATGGTCAAAGATAAAAAAGGAAGAGGGAGAAAGAAGAAGAAGATGGTTAGAGGACGAGGAAGAAGGAAAGGTAAGAGACAGGAAGAAGAGGAAGAGAAAATATAGCCGGTAGACGAGGAATGGCTGCATGAGACATCGGATTGGCAATAGGCGGTTTCCTTATCACGATGGGGAGGGGGGAGGAATTAAAGAGGGAAAGGAGAGGGGAAGACAGGGGGGAGAGGAGGGGAAGGGGTGGGAGAAGGAAAGTATAGGAGAAAGGTGGGGGTTGGTAAGGAGGTGAAAGGGAGAATTGGAGAGGGAAGGGGGAGGTGAGGTGCTAAAATGTAGTTCGCTCATTGTGGGGGGTGGGGCGGGGGGCAGGTGTGTATTGTTTACTTTGGAGGAGGGGAAGGAGGGGGTGTTGAGAGAGAGAGAGAGAGAGAGAGAGAGAGAGAGCATGAAACAAATATATATCAGGGTATGAGTGGTCTTAAGATTTATGCGGCAGGATACATATGGCTGCTATTTAAAGAGAGAGAAAAATTATATCATGTTGTTTTTGTTGTGGTCAGCGTGATGATGGTGAGGTAGAGAGGAACGAGATACCATGAACAGTTATAAAGGAGGAAAAGGTTGTTTGTGAGGGTCTTGAAAGGGGTCTTATCAATTAGGTTCTGTATTGTTCCACAGGTCTTGGTACTTACGATTATAAACAACCTAACATGTGACATAATAGATCACCTGAAGATTAGGCATACCAGCTTATTTTACTTGAAGCTTAATCACCTTAACGCTACCTGGGGGCTAGGTTAGGTTAGCATTGTGGTAATTAATCTTCAGTTACCTGTATAATGTATAATGCTACAGGTAAGAAATTAATTAACTCTGTCTTATATAACATTAAGAAGTTGTTGATGCCTCTCAGTTGTAACCTCCCGTATGAACCAGTAGTCTTGTGTATGAACCAGTAGCCCCCTGTATGAACCAATGGTCTTTTGTATGAACCAGTAGTCTTGTGTATGAACCAGTAGCCCCCTGTATGAACCAATGGTCTTTTGTATGAACCAGTAGTCTTGTGTATGAACCAGTAGCCTCCTGTATGAACCAGTAGTCCCCAGTATGAACCAGTAGCCTCATGTATCAACCAGTAGCCTCCAGTATGAACCAGTAGTCTCCAGTATGAACCAGTAGTCATATTTGTGAACCAATAGTCTCCTGTATTAACCAGTAGTCTCCTGTATGAACCAGTAGCCTCCAGTATGAACCAGTAGTGTTCTTTGTGATCCAGTAGTCTCCTGTATTAACCAGTAGCCTCCAGTATGAACCAGTAGCCTCCTGTATGAACCAGTGGCCTCCTGTATGAACCAGTAGCCTCCTGTATGAACCAGTAGTCTTATTTGTGAACCAATAGTCTGTATGAACCAGTAGTAGCCTCCAGTATGAACCAGTAACCAGTAGCCTCCAGTAGGAAGTAGGAACCAGTAGTGTTCTTTGTGATCCAGTAGTCTCCCGTATTAACCAGTAGCCCCCTGTATGAACCAATGACCTTTTGTATGAACCAGTAGTCTCCTGTATGAACCAGTAGCCTCCAGTAGGAACCAGTAGCCTCCTGTATGAACCAGTAGCCTCCAGTTTGAACTAGTAGCCCCCTGTATGAACCAATGGGCTTTTGTATGAACCAGTAGTCTCCTGTTTGAACCAGTAGCCTCCAGTATGAACCAGTAGCCTCCAGTATGAACCAGTAGCCCCCAGTATGAAGCAGTAGCCTCCAGTATGAACCAGTAGCCCCCAGTATGAACCAGTAGTCTCCTTCATGAACCAAGTAGCCGTTTCCTCGAACCAGTAGCTTCTCTCACTTTAGCCTCCTTCGTGAATCATACAGTAGCCCGAGACTACTTTACCCCCACCACACCCTCTCATCCTCACCCCCTCTCATCCCTACCCCACACCACATCGGCATCCCCTTGTCGTGGTTCCGGGATGATATTTAGAGGCGATTAAAGGTTCTGATTTCATGCTGTGCCCTTATAATGGGTGGCCGTCGGTAGGGTTGGATTACCTAGAGGCTAAAACACTGCCAGGGAGGGCGAGCATTTGATACTTTTTAAAAATCAAATGGCAGGAGTGGTGATGACGGGGATGGGTGATGGTGGTGATGGGTGGTGGTGATGAGAACTGGAAGGGTGGGTGGGAGGAAAAGGATGCATAAAGGAGGGAGCAATCGGGGTGGAAGGGAGAGAGGGAGGAAAGGGTGTGTAAGGGAGATAGAAAGAAGGGAGGGAGCAAGGGAGGGATGTGTAAAGGAGGGAAGGGGATGGAGTGTGTTAGGGAGGGTAGGAGGAGAAAGGCAAGGTGAGGGAAGGAAGGGAATAAGGAGAGGTAACGGGAAGGAGTGAGGGGTTTAGGGAAGAAAGACTCACTGGGGTAAGGTGAGGTGTGGGGTTGAGGGGAAAGGGAGGAAGAGCAGAGATAAGGAATGGGAGAAGAAGAAGAGGAGGGGGGTGAAGGAATGAGAAGATAGTTGGTGAGGAAAAGAGAAAGTGAAAAAAAAAACCACTTTATGGACGTGAGGAGACAAACAGATGATGATGAATTAGTGACATAATAATGGTGTGTGTTTCAAGGTGTGTTTAAGACGAAGTTATAATTGGACTTTGGGTTAACTTTTTTTGTATGTTGCAGAAGACTCGATGATTTTAGATGCTTATTTTTATAGGAATCTGTTCGGTTATCAGTGTAAAGCAAACCCCCCCACCCCCTTCCTCCTCTCTCCCACCCTTTCTCCCTCTCCCATCCCTTTCCTCTACCTTCCCCTTCCTCCTCTACCTTCCCCTTCTTTCAATTAGCACAGCTTGATACAGCAGCACCGTCACCGCCTACAACAGCACCGTCACCGCCTACAACAGCACCGTCACCATCTGTAGCAGCACCGTCACCATCTGTAGGAGCACCGTCACCGCCTACAGCAGCACCGTCACCATCTGGCAGCACCGTCACCATCTGTAGCAGCACCGTCACCGCCTACAGCAGCACCGTCACCATCTGTAGCAGCACCGTCACCGCCTACAGCAGCACCGTCACCATCTGTAGCAGCACCGTCACCGCCTACAGCAGCACCGTCACCATCTGTAGCAGCACCGTCACCGCCTACAGCAGGATCAAACATCACCAACACCAATATTTGCAACAATAATCTCAGCAGCATCAACATTAGCTGCAGCCCAGAACAGCAGTAACAGCTTTGACCAAGAGCAGCAACAACGCCCTCGGCAATGATATTCAGCTTCATTATTCACACCACATGGTTTTAGCGCCAACACCAATATCACCACCACTAAGCCACACCACCATAAACATCGATGACATCACCAACAACAGCGGTACTTAGGATCATCGCAATCACCACCACTACCACCATCAAGAGACTTCAACATCACTTATTACCACCACCACCCTCCAACAGTATTACTTATCACCACCACCACCACCACCCGTCGTAGCATCGTCACCACCAAACACCAGCACCACCACCAGCAGCAGCAGCAGCATATTAATAAAGCAGCATTAGCGCGGCATAAGGTGGAGGAGGAGGGCCGTGGCCGCGTCGACGCTGTCCCCAACATAGCAATAAACTGCAGTGAAGGCAATCGACCGACTCTGGGGAAGATTTGCAATAATATCCGAGTCCCGTCATGTTGTGTGTGCGGCCTGCGACAGAGCTTGCAACAGAGTGTGCAATATTAGACACGAATCTCTCTCCCCCCCTCCCCCTCCCCGCCGCCCCTTCCTCTCCTCTCTCCCCTCTGATCTCTCTCTCTCTCTCTCTCTCTCTCGTTCTTCCTGCTACTATTCCTTCATCTTCCTTCCCTCCGCCTTCCCTCCTTCCTTTCACCCCCTCCTTCCTTTCACCCCCCTCTCCCTAGCTCCATATGGTGGGATGAACCGTAAAAGTTAAGTTTTATACAGTTTAGTTGGTGAATATTGCAACTATTTATGATTTGTTGTTTGTGTGTGTGCGTGTGTGTGTGTGTGTGTGTGTGTGTGTGTGTGTGTGTGTGTGTGTGTGTGTGTGTGTGTGTTCTGTTTTGAACCTCTCTTCCAACTCCTCCCCTCTATCTCTCATTGTTATCCCCATCTTCAGTCCCTCTCTCTCTCTCTCTATTTCCCCAACTCACTCTCTCCACCATCCTCTCTCTCCTTCTGTACACTCTATCTCTTCCTTTCTCTCTCTCGAACACTCCTTCTGTCACCCTAATTCTTTTCTGTCTTCTCTCTTTGATCTCCTCTCCTCTCCTCTCTCCTCCCACCCTCCCCCTCCTTACACTCACCCCCTCCCTCTCCTCCCTCTCCTCCCCACACTCACCCCTTCCTTCCTCCTCCCCACACCCCCTTTCTTTCTCCACCCTCCCTCCCTCCCCTATACCCCCTTCCTCTTCCTTTCCTCCCTCCCTCACCTCCCCCTGTACCCCTTCCTCCTCCTCTCCTCCTACCATTCTCACCTCCCCACACCTCTTCCTCCAACCTTCCTTACCTCCCCACATCCCCTCCCTCACTCCCTCCTTTACTTCCCCGTACTCCCTCCCTCCGTCCCCCCCTCACTTCCCCACACCCCTTCCCTCCGTCCCTCCCTCACTTCCCCACACCCCCTTCCTCCCCCTGGCCCTCACCACCTGCACCAAAGGCAATCTGTTCTCCAAGGCAATGCTTCCCACAAAAACTCATACAAGGGGTAACCTAAACATATAAATTTCCGTGGAAGCGAAATTAGTTTTTCCATTTTCCTTTTCTAATATCGCAGGGATGAGACACGAACGGAGCAAATGAAACTCGAGGCCAGGGGGTATTGGCCCTTGGGTGCGGCCGAGGCTGGGGCGAGTCTCGTCGGCCAGACCAAGAGGGATATTTTTCATCTTCTCTGTGGCTGGCTATAGGAAGAAGTTTGTAAAACAATATCTACAAAAAAGGGGGAGGAGGAGGAGGTGGAGTAAAGGAGGAGAGAAGGGGGGGTGGAGTAGGGGGGGCTTGTGTGTTAGAGAGGTGGGAAAAAGGGGGGTTAGCAGGACACTTAGGGAGGGTGGTTAGGGGTAAGGGAGGAAAGGACAATAAGAGAGGGGGTGAGGAGTAAGAGTTGTGCTAGAGAGGGGGAAGGAGGGGCTAGGATTCTTTAGGGGAGACCAGATTAAATTGGGGGATATAAGAGAGGGGAAAAGGGTGTTAGGGGGAAGATATAGGAAGAAGTTTTGTAAATCAACATCTACGATAAAAGGTGAGAGCGAGGAGGAAAAGGGGAGGAAGAGTAAGAGAAGAAGGGAAAATGAAGAATAGGGGATGTGTAGGTAGGGACTAGGACATTTAGGAGGAATGCATTGGAATAAAAGTGGAGAGAGGGAAGGAGGGGAGGAAGAGGAGGAAAGGAAGAAGGAGGAGGGGAGGGAAGGAGGAGGAGTTGGGGGGGTAGGTGGGAAAAACAAGCTCCAAGTGTGATATAATGCAAGAGGCTGAGGGTAATAGCAGTAAAATTATTTCTGTGATTGTGCCACAGATTGGGACTCAGATTGGGCTTCAGATTGGCCCCTCGCCGTCCAGATTGGTTCCTGCCGCCGCCGCCGCCGCTGCTGCTACACTTCTTTTTTGTATGTTGTTGTTGTTGTTCTTGTTGTTATTGGTTGTTTGTGTTGGCGGTGCGAATTTACACATCGGGTTTATATTTTTTTTTTACTGTTTTCGTTTACAGATTTTTTTTTTTTCTCTTTATTTTTCACTTTTCTGTAAATGGTAAATATATTTTTTTGAGGCTGGTGTTTACAAAGTGTTGGAGGATTTATTAATTTTTTTTTTTAGGGGGAATTGTGAGGGAGGGAGGGGGTGACCTCTTCGGATACTGAGACATGATAAAAGAAAATTATTATTGTTAAAAGTATGATAACCAAACTATTTTATTACCCAAAGGTGAAAAATAAACTTGAAAACCATTTATTGCAAGCTTTTGAAAACAGGATTATTTTTGTTTTTAAACTTGCCAAGACAGGATAACAATTTTTCAAAGGTAACACAGAAGGATAACAGTTTTATGAACGCAAGAACCGGACGTCGTTTTATCTGTAAACATGACAAACAACATAAACTAATTTTCTCTACGTAAACAGACATCATAACCAATTTTCTCAATGTAAACAAACAACATAACCAATTTTCTCAATGTAAACAAACAACATAACCAATTTTCTCAAAGTAAACAAACAACATAACCAATTTTCTCAAAGTAAACATTTGTAATTTATTTTTAAACATGGCAACTCAGGATAACTATTTTTTTAAAGATAACAAGCGCAATATATTGTTGATTATATTTATTTTCATGGTTAGATATTCCACTTTTTACTTGTCTTTTTGGTAAACATAATAGGGCGGTTACACCCCAACAACGGAAGCAGACAATCAGGTACTACAGAATATTTTTTTTGTGTGTGTGTAGAAGAAGGCATGGAAGAAGATAAGTAGTGAAGGAAGAGGATAAATAGTAAGGAGATTGAATGAAAGGAGAAGAATATTGTAGCTGGAGGGATGATAAATCTTCACTATAGAGCGTTGATATATTAACACTGGATTGATAATTATTTGAATGTTGTTGTTATTGTTGCCATTATCAGCACCGGTATTACTTCTATTGCTGCTTACTACTACTACTACTACTACTACTACTACTACTACTACTACTACTACTTTTTGCTACTGTTATTGATATTGAAACAGTTTATTTAGCCCGAAAAATACAGATAAAGAGTGGATAATAATAACAATATTGACTATATGACTTAAGCTAATTGAAAGCTGAGCTCTCTTAGGGCTATTATTTACTGATACTACTTACTACTGCTGCTACTATTTGTTACTACTATTACTACCACCACTACTATTTAATACTAATAGGCTAGAACTATTTACTACTACTACAACTATTTACTATCACTATAACTGTTTACTACCACTACTTTTTTTTTTAATGTTATTAAAAACAAAAAAGACAAATTCAATTAAAATTATTCACCCCATAAAGACGGCCCTTTTAAAAAATGGCTTGAGGACGATGGTGGTGGTAGTGGGTCGTATTAGACTCGGAGCGATTATGGACACGCATTAATCGCCCCGCCTCTTATTAAAGTAATTATCATTATGAGGAATTTAAGAAATGCAATTTAGTGTGTCATTTGCGATCTTACTGTACAAGGGGAGGGAAAAAAAGAAGGAAGAGAAGGTAATATTAGCGTCAAGTGCAGAATAATGGAAGCTGTTCATCATAGCTTCGCTCGCCTGCCACTCCGGTGAGGGAAAGAGGTACGAACGTCATTAGAAGGAAGGAAGGAAGGAGAGATGTAGGAGAATGGACGTCAGTAGAAGGAAGAAAGGAAGGATGGAGATAAGAAGGAAGGGGGTAGGAAGAATAGACGCCGTAAGAAAGAAGGGTGGATGTAGGTAGGAAGGAAGGAAGCAAGAGGGAAGGAAGGGGTAAGAGGGAAGGAAAGTTGGAGGTAGGAGAATGGATGTCAGTAGAAGGTAGGAAGGAGGGAGAGAATGGGACAAACTAATGTCAATAGAATGAATGGGAGGAGGAAGTAGGAGGAATGAACGCAATACAAGGAAGGAGGGAAGAATGAACACTATTACAAGGAAGAACGGCATTAGAGGGAAGGAGGGACGCCAATATAACGCCAAGTTCGTTAATGGCATCTTCCTCCAGTAGGTGCGGGAGTTGTTAGAGGGAGTAAGACGGCCCTGACTTACGACGCTAAATTCGTCTCGTAATTAAGTTGTCGGTTGGTTGTTTACCTCTCAAGACACGCGGCAGGAAGCGAGTCATCAACGTAGTAATTACCCGCACTCCCCACCACAGCTTCGCCCGTCGATGGCTCTGTGACCTGACCTGCCTTGTGACGAGTGCTGGACGTCTGAACTGTGACCTGACCTGCCTTAAGACGAGTGCTGGACGTTTGAACTGTGAACTGACCTGCCTTGAGACGAGTGCTGGACGTCTGAACTGTGACCTGACCTGCCTTGTGACGAGTGCTGGACGTCTGAACTGTGACCTGGCCTGCCTTGAGACGAGTGCTGGACGTCTGATTTGTGACCTGACCTGCCTGACCTGTGACCTTAGGGGAATAGAAAGGGAATATGATCAAGTGAGTGACCTGAACGGAGTGTCCAAGTTGGCGTTCTCTTCCCCCCCTTCTCTCCTCCCTTTTCACCTTTCCTCTCTCCTCCCCATCCTTCTCATTCCCATCTTCTCTCTATTACCTTCCCCTCCCTCCCACTTCTCCTCTTCTCTTGTGATCTATTAAGGAAGATCAAATGAACGCTTACCACCACCACCTCCACCACCAGCAGCAGAATGACCTGTTGAACCTGCTGGGGAGGACAAGCAGATAACGGAGATAGACCAGGTGAACGCCCCTCCTCCTCCTCCTCCTCCTCCGCCTACTCCTCCTCCTCCTCTTCCACCTGCTGTGGAGGACAATCAGGTGAACAGAAAACGAACAGGCAACCCGCCCCCCCTCCCTCCCTCCCTCCCGTCTCCTAGTTCTCTCCACCTCTACCACCTGCTGGGAGGGGATGATGAGAGGGGTCAGAATTGAAGGCAGGTGAGGTAAAAGTTTTTGGCAGGTAAATTTCCTGGGAGAGATGGGCCGGTCCGTCTCAGGATATCGAACCCCTTGCTAATTCATGCACCGGTAATTAAAAACAATTTAGCCATGAAACGGAAATGAGAGGATGTGGTATAATTTCGTGTTTTTGTTTTTGTTTACTGTTTGTTGATTAGTTTTGGTGATTGAAACTGAGGGAGATGATGAATGACGGTAAGATAAGATGGAATTATTAATATACACTTATACATAAAAATATACACATATGAAATGTTTATTATTTTCAATGTTATTATGTTTTTGAAGAAGTAATGAAGAATTTGTTTTTACTTATATTTAGTATCAGTGATTTTTTATTTATTTTGTAATAGTAATTTTTATTAGTATGACCCGGTATTATTAGGGTGATGGTATCGTTAATGATGTATTGTATGTAGTAATGGTTAGTGTTAGCAGTATAATGTATATATCTGAAGATTTTGTCTTCATTTTTATAAGGATGTTGTAAGCACTTAGCGTTTTTACCAGTTCTTAAATAGAATTGTTAAGAACTTTTAATTGAAATGTTTAATATGTAAGACTGTGTGTGTGTGTGTGTGTGTGTGTGTGTGTGTGTGTGTGTGTGTGTGTGTGTGTGTTTGTTTACTATAAATATCATCAACACAAGAGAGCCAGTGTAGCACGGTATCCACTTCGCCTTTCACCTCCGTCATTTCCTGCGTGAACCACAGACCTGTCACTCCTCCCCCCACACCACCACTCTGACCCGTAAGGCATGTCCTAGGTGAGTCCTGAGCACGTCACCTGTATCTTGAGTCATGGTACACCAGTCCACACAAGGCACTAACAAGGGGGTGGGCAGGGGGTCCACCACCTTGTGAGTGTCTTGTGTGGGTGTGTGTGTGGACGCTCGCGAAACATAATGCAACTGTTTATGGTAACGATAATATTTGTGTGCTTAGATTAGACAACAATACAACTACTGTATGTTAAGGGAAAACAATGTGCCACAACTGTATACATTTTGTAGGTGTACACTGGTAGTAAGGCGACGGTAATACCATAGAGGCGCCTAGAATGGGAGTGGCGTAAGAGCCAAAATCACGATTTGGAGATATGGCCACAGGCGTGTTCTCTGGCCTTTGTTCTACATGATCAAGCCTGACTGAGTGTCGCTTATGCCGCCACAGGGTCCAGAATTCCATTGGAAGAGCACGTAACTAATATACCCAGTTTCGTGAAAATTTGGTGATATTTATTGATTTTTTATTATTTTAGGGATGTGGCATATGGGGCTCAATTTTCCACAGGCATCATCCCTTATACGGTCCAACTTTTGTGGAATGTTTCATTGAAATCCATGCAGCAGTTTCCATGGTACATAAACTTAAAATTTTAAATACTATTTACTGAAAACAGGCTTTTTGGAGATACTCCATTCCCATTCTAGGCGCCTCAATTATAGATCATCTGTTTGTTTACATTCACCGTTGAGCAAAGATGTCACCATAGGTTAAAATGTGTATTGTCTGTCTATATATATATTTGATTATAGCAAGGCAGTATCATTGCTTTAAAGAGTGCATGTCTGCCCACACTGACCCAGAGTGCATGTTTTTCAGTCCTGACCAGAGTGCAAGGAGACACTAGTGTGTGTGTGTGTGTGTGTGTGTGTGTGTGTGTGTGTGTGTGTGTGTGTGTGTGTGTGGAGACAATATTACAGATTGCTAACGGCCTGGAGACGTCTCATGGAATATTCAAAAGCATTTAGTATTCAAATTAAGGATACTTAGACTACGGGTGTCTTAAAAACGAAGTGGCAATCTGCAGTTGGCTTCAACTTGCCTTTCTCTCTTGATTACAACGTTCGTGTACCAGCCGGGGAGAGCAGGAGGGAGATGGGGAGAAAGAAAAATGATGGAAATAAAGAGAAATAGATAGAGAGAAAGAGGGAGGGGAAAGAGAAAGGGAAGGTATTGGTACAGGAGAGAGAGAGAGAGACCTTCTCCCCATAACACCATGTTTTGAAACTTGGGGGTAATTTGGAAATTGAAATAACCGGGTTAGGGAAAGAAAGGCATCTCATCCATTGTTTAGGGCCGCGTTACAACCCCGTGGCGTGTTGGCTTGCATATAATATTTTGATGATGTTTATACGTTCTACGCTCGAATTCTAAAAGTCAGATTTACAGAGCAGTAGGACATTAGAGACGGGAGTGGGGTGGGGGGGGTGGAGTGGAGTGGAAGGGAACGGCGAGTGGGAGGGAGAGGTCTGGTGGGAGGGAGAGGACTGGTAGGAGGTGGGAGGTGTGCTTCAGACATTCTTAGGCAAGGGAAAGAAATCCTTATTGACTCCTAACCTGAGGGAGGTATTAGCTAATCACGACGTGTGTAGACGTAGCGTAATGTGATTGGGGTTGTGTTGAATATCCCTCCCTTGTGAGCATTGTTGTCCCCTCCCCCCAAGATGAAAATATTGTATACAAATTTCACACGTTTCTCTTTTATCGGCATTCAGAGTTCGGCCAGCAGTGAGGAGAGTCTTGGTGTTGATGTATGTTTGTATAATACTGGTGGTTGTGGTGCATGTGGTGGTGTAGTATTATAAGGCCGAGAAGATTTATGGGCCACGAGGGGTCAGTAGTGTGTATTGAAGGGTCGTACTATGCAAAAAGTGTATATACAGTACATATATAATGGTCGGTTATAAATATGATATTGTTCACTAATACCAAAGCAATTGTTTAAGTTGTTCTCATTCTTAAAGATACAAATGTAAAAAATAAAACCTGTATAATTAATCACTTGTAACATCACTACAGCGGCTTTGATATTATAAATCAGGTCTTTAAATTATTTACTGTATAATCTTAAAGTTAATTATATACCAGGAGTTGAAATAGTCGTCCCAAGCTCTTCGGGTTAAAGAACTAATCCAGCTACTGACATCACTCATGACGTAACTCCTTGAATATATACAGGAGCGGCAGCGATACTCGACCTGGTGGTGGTGGTGGACGCTTCGATACATTGGTAAACAAATATTCTACCATGGGCTGCCTCGAGTTACTCACATACACAAACACAGTCTCTCTCTCTCTCTCTCTCTCTCTCTCTCTCTCTCTCTCTCTCTCTTCATATAGTTTACACAATATCACACTTACAGCTGTTGATTATTTAGTTTCTTAATTAACAGAATACACTATTAGCTGTATATGAATGAGAACAATAAATTAATTGTATCTTTGTTTTTATTGTATTATGAAGTGTAAGTAAAGTGAGCAGGTAGAGTCCACTTTATTAATGAATACCTGTCTGTTACCTTTGAGTTTATTTTTTCTAAGGTGTCTCTCACAACAGCTGGTCGCCTATGGAATATTAATTAAATTTGAAAGTGAAAGATGTCCTTGTTTCGTTCTTATGTTGATATATCACATTTGATGAACTGTAATAATATTCAATACACTTAAACACGGGTCAAAGGTCGGCTCGTGAGGGTGTGGGGGAATTGAGGGACCACTGTGTCGTAGGATGGCTGTGTCGTAGGATGGATGTGTTTGTGTTGTCCTGGAGGATGTGAAGGACTCCTGTGTTGTGGAAATGCCTGGCCAAGAACTCCTTTGCCTGTGATCTGGGAAAGTGTGGATGTGTGAAGAAGTGATTATAGGGGGAAGGGAGAGATTGAGGGGAAAGGGAGAGATTGAGGGGAAAGGGAGGGATTGAGGGGAAAGGGAGGGATTGAGGGGAAAGGGAGGGATTGAGGATGAAGTAAGGAATAAGAGGGAGAAGAATAGACGCATGTGTATTGAATTTGTCTCCCATTCCATTTGTTTGTCACTCTAAAAGCTTAATAATAAATCTTCAATAAGACTTTCTTTTTTTTTTTTTTTACTAAGCCTTCAATTTCCAAATAGTTCCCTGGAGGGGGTTGTAAGCTGACCTGGGCGTGAGGGTCTGCATACGAGTGAATCAAAGGTGTGTGTGTATATATATATCTGTATAATCTTCAGGTGATAATACAGGTAAAGTAACTGACGCCAGAGTAAGTTCATGCCATTTACAGGTGGAATGTGGCTACACCCGCTGAACACAGGTCGCACAGGTGTTGCTGGTAAGAAACTTTCACTCTGGCGGGTGTGTAGAGAGCGAGGTTACAAGGCAGGCGGTCACTACACCTTCTCTATTGACTAGAAAAAAAAAAAACCAGCACACTCATAATTCGTTCACCTGAAGTCAAGCGCGCCATATAACCTCGACCGCCCTCAGTCCTGGGTGCAGCTGGAGTGGGTAATCGGAACTGGTCCATTATCTGAAGGTATCTTGCCATTGGGGGTGGGTGGGAGGGGGGGGGGCAGTGCTTGGAACGGGGAGACGGCCAGTGCTTGTGCCAAATATGAAAGGTATCCACTTAATCTTGTTACAGTTATCGTGCCAGTAAGAAGACTGATCAGCAGGGGATGAATTGATGCTGTAATATCCTGTTGGCTTATTCAGGGGTGCAATAATAATAATAATAATAATAATAATAATAATAATAATAATAATAATAATAATAATAATAATAATAATAATAATAATAATGCTTCTATTTAAGACATTCCGTAATACGTGCAAATAAGTAATTAAAGAATTAAGTTGACCAATGTTGCCCCGCCCCCCCCCCCAAAATAAGTACAGTATATACATTAAACTATCAGAATCTTTACCACACTGCTCACACTGTTGTTCATAAAAAAACGTCAAATATACAATAACATATAACCTAATGTTAAAAAAAAAATTACCGACTGATCCACATTTTGTGAAGTGTCTTGTGAGATTTGTGGGGAAAATGATGAGATTAATTTCTGCTCTGATGAACAGGTGTGCAAGAAACCCACAGATTAAACAGAATATTTTATGCAATCCCTTATATTAAATGTTCATAATACACAGGTATGTTTAGTTATCAAGTAATGAGATTAGTGACGTAATATTAACCAGGTAAAGAAAACAGAGAGAGAGAGTAACATTGTTCTTCAAAATAATCACTAACACGTTAAATTAATTCTAAATAATGTTAACTAAATCATTAATATAAATTGTTCACTTAATAGTTCTTCTTATAATACCCCTCTCCTCTAATTATTATTATACCTATTACTAAATATTCTGTTTTATTTTTTTACATTCTTAAACGGCACAAGGCAACTTTAGGATTGAGCTAATTAAAATCGTATATTAATTTGTGGGAAATCTTTTAAAGAGTCCTGTGTAATCTGGGTGCTCCTCGGGCTTATCATTATTCCAGAGTTAAACCTAAAAAAAAAATCTCTCTTAGCTCTGGTTAGTCTGCAATGGATTTTTTTTATTTTTGTTTACATTGTGTTTTATAGGGGAAAAAATCCTCTACTGGGGTGACTTGTGTGATGGTGAGGCGGAGTCGATAGTTGTGGAGTGGGTGGTGGAACTGGCTGTCGCAGGGATTAATATACTCTGTGTAGTTAGCGGGGGCTGTCAGTGGGTGGGGATTAACGTGGCTGTCAGTGGGTGGGAGCATCATGGCTGTTAGTGAATATCATAGCTGTCAGTGTATACCATGGCTGTCAACGAATACCATGGCTGTCAGTAAGTACCATGGCTGTCAGTAAGTACCATGGCTGTCAGTGGGATAATCAGCCACTCTGGAGGAAGTTTAAGCGAGTGGTTATCAGGTCGTTATTACCTTACACATTAGCATCTTATAATTACTGGCCGAACTTGTATGCAAAGTCGTCAGGTTAACTCAGACTACCAGCCCACCTCTACGTTAAGTGGTGGTGGTAGAGATGGTGGTGGTAGTGGTGATGGTGGTAGTGGTGGTGTTGGCGGTAATAGTGAAGGTACTGGTAATACTGATGATGATGGTAATACTGGTTATGGTGATGGTGGTGATGGTGGTGGGGTAATAGTGGTGATGGTGGTGGGGTAATAGTGGTGATGGTGGTGATGGTGGTGGGGTAATAGTGGTGATGGTGGTGATAGTGGTAGAGCGACAGAGAGACTTTAGCCAACAGACAACAACAACAACAACAACAGTCACCTCTACCAGTTGTGACGTCAATAATTGTGATTATAGATCCC
>NW_024714121.1:132500-265000 GCF_018991925.1 Homarus americanus | reverse complement strand
ACCAGTTATTACCTGTAACTGTCCTTCATACACAAACCGGTTATACTTACGAAATTTTATATATATACACGTGTGTATCTGTGACTGGTGTATTTACAAGGATTCGAACCCAGGACGGGGGAAATAAATGGGGTGTGTATTCTTGAACATTTACAAGAGACCGTATACGTTTCAGAGTGTAAATTACATCGTGGTGGTCCTGAATTTATTACCTGTAAAAGAGAGACTGGGCTTGTTAATTGTGTGACTGCACGAGTACGCCTTAACGTGATAATTGTTAAAAGTTACGACAGGAGCGGTTGTTACGTTGAGGGGTCGCCTGCCTCGCTGCCGCTGTTGTTGTGGTGGTGTTCGTGGGTTAGTGAAGTATTGTTGTCGTCCGTAGGTGAGTGTGGTGATGTGGACGTCCGTTGTTTGTCCGTGGGTAAGTGTGGTGATGTGGACGTACTTTGTCTTTTTCGTGGGTGAGTGTGATGGTCGGTGAGTGAGTGTGGTATTGTGGTGGTCGGTGGATGAGTGTGGTACTGTGGTCGGCTGTCGGTGAGTGTGGTAATTGATGGGGTGAATGTGTCTTATCGCACTAACACTACAGCCACTTAATGGTAAGAGATTATCAGAGGGTAGCCGCTGCCTTCACTCACTCGGGTCCTCTCCACTACCCCTGTCTCTGTCTCTCGGCCAGGGGGAAGGGGCAAGGCAAGGTGACGGAAAGGGGGTATGGTGGAAAAGGGAGAGATGGGAAGGGAGGAGAACTCGAAAGGCGAATTTCCTTAGTCATGTAACCAGAGGAAACCACACATACAGGACCGTGTTGGCAACGACTTGAAGAACAAACAGCAATGTGATTATGGTAAAAGCCGCCGATAGTTCAGTTGTGACATACTATATTAAGTATTAGATAAATCAAATTATTCCATATAGTTTTAGTATCTTTAATTTACAGTATTAGAGGACAAGTTTCATCTCTTCTAATTAGTTCAATCTGGTCTAATGACATTGGGGATGTTGTAATCGTTAACTACCACCAAGGACAGGGGTTCGTATCTAAAAGGAAATGAGTTTTTATAGGTCACTCTCGGTATGGTGATTTATCGTATACTTTTAACTTCGTGTCTTGTGTATTTACGCCCACCTTTCCACTCCATCTGGTCGCCCACGCCCACAACTAACCATCTTAAGTTCACAGCCAAGCCCTGGTATCATCGCCCACCCAATATACTTAAAGCCCCACCCGTGCTCAGTAAATACCAAGAGGATGGCCCCGCCCGAAGTGTGTGGGTGTGTGTTACCTACCTGAAGGTTTTGGCCAAGGTAATTTCTTCTTCCTTCCTCCCCCAGCAGGAAGAGAGTCGGTATTAGACACTCCTCCCCCCAGCTACACCTCACCAAAGACTCGGTATTGACCTAACATTCTAAAACCACCTATCCCTATTCTTCATCTCCTTCCATCTACACCCCAGCCAGAAGATGATATTAAGGTAACCCCCCCACCCTTTCTTCCCCTCCTCTCCCTATCCTCCCCACCCAGCAGGACACACCGTCTGAGGGATGGGAGTAGTCCCTGCCCCCCTTCTTCCCCCGTTCCCCTGCACATCTCCTCTGTCCCTCACCTCCCCCCGTTCCCCTGCACACACCCCTCCTCCCCATGTAGGAGGTACGGACGAGGTGTAAGGTGTCGGGGATCAGGCGACCTGTTTTGCTTGTGCCTGCAGGTGGTGTCGTATGTCCTGGCGTTTATGGCTGCCTCCTGAAGCTCAGATGAACCTCCCTCCCTCTACTGCCGTCTCGCTCTTTGCTCGTTCTTGTCTCGTAGTCGTCTCGCTGTAGCTTTATTCTTGTGTCGTTGTTGTCTCTTTGTGTTCTCGTTCTTGTCTCACTTTAGCCTTATTCTTGTCTCGTTATTGTCCCGCCTCAAGCCTGTTCACGTCTCGTGTTGTTGTCTCTCGCTCGTTAACGTTAGTTCGGCCTGAGTCATTGTTTGTATTGTATTCTGCTTGTTATCAATTCTACTTTTTCGCGTTTGTTCCGTTCGATTTTTAGTTTTGTAGTGAGTGTGTGTGTGTGTGTGTGTGTGTGGCGTCGCTTGTCATCCCATGTACACCCCCCAGTCGTTCATGCATGCATGTAATTGCGTCTATTTCGGACAGCCAGGCTATAACATTATGGAAAATATATAAAATACGTATATATAGAAGGAAAAAATGGCTGCAATTATTAGAATGATGAATATATATAATTGTCATAATTCATACGATTATTATATTTGGGGTCCTCGTTATACTTATTTATGTGTTCAGTATTAAGGGATTATATGTTCAGTGTTAACCATACGTGAGTGATGTTTGGGCCTGGTAGTGGTGATGGTGGTTGTGGTGCTTGTTGTTATCGTGGTTCTTTTTGTTTTTGTTATAATGTTTGTTGTTATGGTGGTGGTTGTTGTTATAATGATTATGGCGGTGGTTATCGTAGTGATGATGGTGTGTAATTGTCGACATCATACCGTCATCGTTATCATGATTGCTATCGTAGCTGTTTGCTATTGTTTACATTGCTATCGCCGTGTACAGCAATTGCGTCTCGCCTGATTATATCTGTTTCTAACCATCGTTCCATCTTTGCCACTTGTATTTTGACTATTTCATTTATCATTGTCTCTCTCCTGTTATCTTCAGTTGTGTGTGTGTGTGTGTGTGTGTGTGTGTGTGTGTGTGTGTGTGTGTGTGTGTGTGTTGGGTGTAATTGTGGTTATTGTTATTGGTTGTGTAGGTACATTGTCATTGCCCATAGTTCCACAGTCATTGTTCATAATTAGCCATTGCCCATAGGTACGCTGTCTTTGTCATTGCCCATAGATAGTGATTTCCCATAGTTACACAGTCATTGCCCATAGTTGCAGTCATTGCCCTTAGTGAAACAATTATTACCCATATTAATTATTTCATTATTTTTGTACAGTTAAAGTGAACAGTGAGGGCAATTAAATGGATGAGACGATAATATTAGGAAATGAAAGTGAACACCAAAAAATTAAGCCTGTCATTTAAGATTGAATAAGAGACTAGTTTTAATTAGAGACTGTTATCAAAAATTAGAAAAAAAATTGTTTTCTGTTTTAGACTAATTAGTGAACTTAATCTTTTAGAAATGGAAATTTTTTCTAAATATATATATTTTTTTCCTTTGATCATTGAAAGGCATCTTGTATTTTATAATTTGTAGAGTATTATATATTTATCTATAATTGTATGGAGTATACCTATGTATGTATGTATGTATGTATGTATTTATATGTATAACTCCTGAAAAAGACGGTATGCACTCATGACTTCATCAAAAATAGTTTACAAAATTCAGTAATTTCATGATGCGGTCATTAAGTTGAGGTATTGTTATTGTATTTATGATGGGTGAATATATTGATATATTTTAATGATGGTTTTTATTTATTTTAGTTTTCATTATGAGAGTTTGTGTGTGAGGTGTTAATGAGATGAGGAGGTGTATAATTTTTGAGGTGACTCTCTCTCTCTCTCTCTCTCTCTCTCTCTCTCTCTCTCTCTCTCTCTCTCTCTCCTCTCTCTCTCTCTCTCTCTCTCTCTCTCTCCTCTCTCTTCTTTCTTCTCTGTCTGCCCCACACACACATCTCAGCTGACCGCGCAATGACCCTCCATACCCCAAGTTTAATATTATATGCAGTGTGGTATTTTCCCTAATACCAATAAGCCAGCTATATAACGCCTTTGATACGAGCCTTGTTTATACATAGGTGTACAGCCTCAGTCAGACTTACCTTTCACATATTGGAGATGTGTGTGTGTGTGTGTGTGTGTGTGTGTGTGTATAGAAGCTGAATTGTTATTTATTTATGGTCTTAGAGAGAGAGAGAGAATACTTATGTAATAATTCCTGGCTATTACTCCTCTCCCCGTCTCCTCTCCTTTAAAACCTCTTCCCCTTTTCCCTCTCTTTACTCTTACTCTCACTCCCTCTCACCTCCCTCTTCCCTCTCCCTCACTTCAGTTCTGCCTCATGTTTATCTCTACACTCAATTTCCTGAAGTTTTGTTGTAATCTCTCGTGAGCTTCATCCCTCTCCCTCCCCCTCTCCTTTCCTCCTTCATCTCTCCTTCTTTAACCCCTCCCTCCCTCCCTTCATGTGGGATTTATGAAGTAATCAACCAGCCCCCCCTCCCCCCTGTTCTCCTTCTCCTCCATCCTCCGTTTCATTCTCCCTTCTTTATTTTTTCTTCTTTTTGGTCTGGCCGTTCCTCTTCATACCTTACTCCTTTTCTCCCCCCCCCCCACCTTGTCCTCACCTTTACCCAGTGGGATTTTATTAAACCTTTGATCCTCCCATTCATTCCTTTCATCTCTCGTCCGCCTCCCCTCCCCTTAACCCCCTCATCTCTTCCTCATCCCCTTCCCTCCTCCATCCCCTCCTTCCTCTCTTACCTACCTCCTCCCTACACCTTTTCCTTCCTTCCCCTCACTTCCACCTCCCCCCTCCCCCCCTTGCTCCTGCGTGTGTGCTCACAGTGGTCAGCAGAAATTAATTCATACCATCTTGTCAGATTCCTCAACATAGAATGGAATATATATTCGTGTTTCAGGCTGAAATTGACCATGCATGCAAGACCATTCCCTCTGGTCCCCCTCCTCCCTCCCTCCTCCTCCCTCAAGTCCCCTATGTCCCTCTCCCTCTGTCCCTTCCCCATTCATTTCATGTCCATCCCAGTCCTTCCATCCATCCCCTTTACCCTCACCATTCCTTTCCTCTTCCGCCACCGTGTGCCTACCCTCCCCTTACCTTCCTACCCTCCCCTTACCTTCCTACCCTCCCCTCCCCTTACCTTCCTGCCCTCCCCTCCTTCAATCCTTCTGATAGAGGTTTTTGTTGTAATTTTAATGCAATAATGAGCGTTAGTGACATAACATAACATATAATATAACAAAAACATAACATACAACATAACATAACAACATAACATAACACTATAACATAACACCTGAACTTAACAATTAACCCACCTGTGTCATGACATTAACCTCAGCTTAAACCCTTTAGCTGTTGAATGAAACCACTAAGAGCGAAGACAAATCATCACTCACCAGACCAGAGAGACAGACAGACAGACAGACAGCAACTGGACCATCGAGACTAAGCATGTCTGGATAATTTGAGGCAATGATGTTGACGAGGTTACCCTGCCGCTTCCTCTCCTGACTTCACTCCGCTGTAATTTGGATTCTTCCTCGACTTGGGTAATGGGTTGGTGGGGGGGGCGAGACGATAGGGGGAAGGGGGGGTCTGTAGGAGGAAAGAAGTATGGGGGGAGAGGAGGAAAGAAGTATGGGGGGAGAGGAGGGGGGGAGTGGTGGAGGAGGAAAGAAGTAGGGGAAGAAGGAGGAGGCGAGGAAAGAAGCGGGAATGTGTGAGGGGGATATTAGGAGGAAGAGAGGAAGGGGAGGGGGTGGGGGAATAGTAGGGGAAGGAAGTGATAAAAACAAGTAGTTATGGCTAGCTCTAAGGTGAAGGAAGGAAGGAAGGAAGGTCATCTATGAAGAAAACACAACTACCTACCCCACATCTTACGACCTTCACCACCAAAAATTACACCCCAAGTTCTTGCTCTCGGCTTATAATGATATTCCGACTCAGTCTCCCCATTACCGTAGTTTTGTACCAGCAAGTTGACATTTTATTGTATCTCTGACGTTCATGTCTTAATGAGTCCCATTGTGAAGGTCGACAAAGGAAGAAATTGCGTTGTTAGAGGATCTGGAGAAGGGATTCGGCTTTATGCATATATTGTGTCGTTCTAGGAAAATCTTACGACATCCTTGGATCCATGCGAGGATTATTGGTGTGGTATTTGGCTTACGTTCCAATACCGGGAGTGTCATCAGGCGGTGGCGGGAGGTCCTTCAGGAGGCAAAGCTGAGCCATGTCCTGCCTCCTGTAACTCGTCACTCCTTCAGGGACTAGACACTGATTCTGAACTCCCTTGTAGTTACTTGTAATACTGTTCCTTCTTAATGTATGACAAATAATATAGATAATTATATTAATGTTAGACTACAGCTGTGTGATGCATCTTGGCTCTGGTTCACAGTCACTAATTTGGTCTTGACAAAAACTAAACAAAATATTTACGAGGTGCGCTGTTCCCGGTGCTTGGCCTGGTACTTTAAATGTTGAAGCCTCATGGAGCAAGATTAATGCCCTGCACGTCACACACACTCTGGTCCTCTCTGTTAGTTATTGATATATTGATTGTAAAACTAATGCTCGGGACCCAAACAAGATTGCTCTGTAATACCTTAAAAACAACAGTGGAAACAGAAACACAATTGAGCTTCAAATATCGGCAATGTATATTGAATTGTATAATCCTAGCACGAGACGCTGCACTCACGCAACACTGGCCCTTACAGTACCGGCAGGTAGAGGCAGTGTCCGCGTGTCTCCCTCCACGACAAGTAAAAGGTGTCGTCCAGGCCAATCCTGCAGCAATGATTACAGCTTTTGTCGCTCCAGCCCAAGAGACCTCGTATGAAAAAATGTTTTTAATACACTGAAGAATGCGTTCTACTGTTTCCCCTTTACATTCTCTGCCGGTACATTCACCTGTGCCGGTACATTCACCTGTGCCGGTACATTCACCTGTGCCGGTACATTCACCTGTGCCGGTACATTCACCTGTGCCGGTACATTCACCTGTGCCGGTACATTCACCTGTGCCGGTACATTCTCTACTCGTCCGTCACACAACTCTCTTCTCTCGGGCAAGACTTATTATCCCTTCCTCCGGGAATACATGAGCAATCCCATTTTCTTTTTTATAGGTGTCTCTTAACTAGCAACATGACGGACGACCCGCCACTCTGCTGATGTTGTCAGGCTGGACGGTGGTCAGGCAGGGGGCTAGTCAGGAAGGGGCCTGGTTAGGTAGAGAACTGGTCAGCAAGGGGACTGGTCAGGCAGGAGGCTGATCAGGAAAGGGAGTGGTCAGGCAGGGTGCTGGTCAAGAGAAGGGAATGGTCAGACAGGTAACTGGTCAGGAAGGAGACTAGTAAGGAGGCGGACTGATCGAGAAGGGGGCTGGTCAGGAAGAGAGCTGGTCAAGCAGGGGACAAGTCGGGCAGGAGGCTGGTCAGGGGAAGGCAGAACGCTGATGAGAGGATGCTGTCAGGCAGGACCCTGGCCTGGCTGGGCTTTAGCTTATGGTGAGGGTGGAGAGCAGTAATCACCACCCACTGGGCCCTTCCCTCCTCCTACCCTCCTTTGTTCCCTCCCCCGCCCCTTACTCTCCCTTCCCCTTCCCAATCTCTCCTCTCCCCTCCCCTCCCCTTACTCTCCCCCTCCTCCTCCCCTTACTCTCCCCTCCCCCTCCCCTCCTTTACTCTCCCCTCCCTTCATCTCCCGTTCCCATCCAGTGATCAGTCGTTGCCATCTTTTTTAATCATCAGAACAGTTTCCTCTCACAGTAGGAAGACACGGGTGGGCGCCATAGTGACAATCTTAATTTGATCCAAATATCCACGTCCATGAATCATGGTCATGTAGCAGCTACACACACACACACACACACACACACACACACACATACACTGAATTTGGGTAGATGTTGTTTTTTATACTTCTTGTTTTATATTGTTAATAAGTCGTCCATAAGAGCCATTAACATCGTCCAGTACTTCACCAGCTACACGACCTGCCTCATCCCCTTCCCTTACCTTTATCAGGGTCTGTTTCTTCCATTCCTTCTCCCCTTTATCAATTCCCTCCCCCTTCCACCTCCCCCTTCCTTCCCTCTTCCCCCTACCCTCCCACTTCCCCCTCCCCTCCCACTTCTCAATCTCGTCTCTTCCTGTTAATTCCCAAGGTCTCAGCAGGTCAGCACCCCCCCCCCTTCTCAATTCACCTCAGCCTCATCACCTCCCCTTCCCCAAACTCCCCTCCCATTTTCCTTCCTATTTCTCCCCCTTCCCTTACATCCTCCCTCTCTCATCCCCCATTTCATCCTCCCAGTTATCCACATCAATTCTCTCATTCAGACTTCTCCTGTTTTTTCGTGTTTTATGTTTTATTCTCACTTTCTCCCATTCCTCTTCACACATCCTTCCTCCTGTGTGCTCTTTCCTGTCCTCCCCTTCCATTCTATTTCCTCCTTCGTCCCTCCACCCTCCTTTCCTCCCC
This sequence comes from Homarus americanus, assembly GCF_018991925.1. Taxonomy (NCBI): domain Eukaryota; kingdom Metazoa; phylum Arthropoda; class Malacostraca; order Decapoda; family Nephropidae; genus Homarus; species Homarus americanus. Next base: position 256,801 of record NW_024714121.1, on the reverse strand, counting down.
CCCCACTTGTACTCCCCATTCTCTGATTTCTCTCCTCTCACCCTACCTCTCTCCCTTCCTCTCTTCCTTTACCCCACTTCCCTGCCCCTCATCCCCTAGCACCCTTCTGTTTCCCATCTACCATCCATTCTCCTCTCCCCTCCTCCCAGTTCCACCACTCTCCCTCACAATTCTTTTCTCCTCTTTCACTTCATTCTCCCACCTTCCTCCCGTCACACACACACACACACCAAACTGTCTTCCCTAACACTGTCTATATCTCTTTCCTCCCCCACCACCACCACCACCCATACATTTGTCTTAACATCAACAACAACTACCACCTTCACTACTATCACCCACAACTACCAACTAACCCTTATTATTCACCACCCACCACCCACATACCCAACACCACTCCACCCACCACACCACCCATCCACCAACAACCACCACCACCACCACCACCACCACCACCACCACCACCACCACCACCACCACCACCACCACCACCACCACCACCCCACCACCACCACCACCACCACCACCACCACCACCACCACCACCACCACCACCACCACCACCACCACCACCACCACCACCACACCACCACCCACCACCACCACCACCACCACCACCACCACCACCACCACCCACCACCACCACCACCACCACCACCACACCACCACCACCACCACCACCACCACCACCACCACCACCCACCACCACCACACCACCACCACCACCACCACCCACCCCACAACCACACCACCACCACCACCACCACCACCACCACCCACCCACACCACCACACCACATTGAAGACGAAAAGTGTGAATGCTCGTCGACTATTCGGTGAGGAAAACCCTGATCTCATAAATCAGATGTGCCGTTCAATTAAGGAGAACAATAACTCGACTCGGATTTAATTAAATTTGGTTTATATCTCTTCCTCCCCACCCAACCTCCCCATCTCCCCACCCCATGGACTTCCCCACCTCTCCCCATCAACCCCCCTTTCCTCTCCCCCACCCCATGTATCCCTCTTCCCATCTCCACCCTCTTATACTGCCCTTCACCCCACCCAACCTCCCCTTCCTTTTCTCCCCCTCCCTTCTCCCCTCCTCTTCCCCCACTGCGAGAATGTCTTTCACCGTCAGAGCTGCATCGAAAAAAAAAATATTTAAATGAATTGTGTTTTGTATTTTGTGCTTACTCATTGTTAATGGGGGAGGAGGGAGTGGTAATGGGGGAAGGAGAGTTATTAATGGGGAAATGAAGGTATTAATGGGGGGGAGAAGGGAGTGGTAATGAGAAAAGGGGGATGGGGTGTTAATCGAAGGGAGGAGAGTGGTATGGGGGGGGGGGTAAAGTAAGGAACACACCAGAATGAGGCTAGGAACGACCATTAGTGGGTTAAGGGTGAAAATATCAATGGGGAAGGAGCAAATAATGTTAATAGGTAACATATGAACATCATAATGGGTAATCCCCCCCCCAAAAAAATAATAATGGGACCGAACGGAAAACTAATAATGGGTAATGAAAGTTAATATAATGGGACCAAAAAACAGGTAATGGGTGGAAGGAAGGAAGGAAGGCGATGAGTCTGGCGTTATGGGGAGAGGCCTTTGTTTATCAATAATGGGGGTAATGGGGGAGGGGGGCAGGATAAGGATATACAACAGGTTCGCGTAATGACCAAAGTTACGGCCCTTAGTTACCATGGTCAGTGAGATTTTAATGGGAAAGTTTGTCCGGTAGATTTATGGAGGCGCTTGTTGTATTGGCTGAGGCTGTTGTATTACTGTTGTTGTATTGGCTGAGGGGTGGAGGTCATTAATGTTGTTGCATTGCAGAGGGTCAGTCAATTGCACAGCAATCTGTCACACTGTTGTTGCATCGCTGCACGCACCGTTGCATTGACCATCATAAATTAGGTGAGGGCCGTTATATTAGCGATGATAGCAATGATCAAATAATATTGTTGTATTGGCTGAGCGATGATGCTGTTGCACTAGGCAGTTTGTATTGACGATACTGTTGTATTAGCGACATTGTATTGCTGGAGGGGCTGTTTATTGTTGTATTGGTTGGAGGGCCTGTTGTATTACTGTTCTATTGGCTCGTTGGGGTATTGTATCGTCTGGGTGGGGCTGTTGTATCAGTTCGACAGTGTTGCTGCCATTGTTGTATTAGAGGAACTCATATATTAACTGTTGTTGTTGTCGTTAATTATGTCGCTGTTGTTATTATATTTATTGTTGTATTTTTTTTACTTGTTATTGTCGTTCTTCTTTTATGTTTTATGTGTTATTCCTGTTTTATCTTTCTTTCGCTTTCTCCGGAAATTAGTTATGATGTGTTCATTTCTCATATTCCCTGTCCATTATTCCCTGCCCTAACTTTTATTAAATATTTCCGTGTTTTCCTTTGTTTTGGATATTTTTTCCCTCCTCTTTGTGTTTCATTTTAGCAATTACTTTTTTTTTTCCTTCTGTTCTCTGTGTTATCATTTATTTATTCCTCATTTGCTTTATTATATATTATTTTTGTTTTCCATGTGGGTTTTATTTTACACCTGTTATGCTTTTATTCATTTGTGCTTTTAATTAATATTTTTTCCCCTTATTTTCGTTTTTTCCTTATATGTTGTATTTACTTTTGTTTTCCTCAGTCACTCTTTTTTTTTGTCTATTTTTTTCCTTCCTCGTGTTTCCTTATTTTAGCAATTTTTTCCCGTAATTATATTTGTCCTAATTTAAGCTATTATTATTATTATTATTATTATTATTATTATTATTATTATTATTATTATTATTATTATTATTATTATTATTATTATTATTATTATTATTATTATTGTTGTTGTTGTTGTTGTTGTTGTTGTTGTTGTTTTTGTCTTGCTTTTTGTCTCTTGAGGGACTAACGGCTGCCTCTCTCTCTGTTCTCGCCCCAGGAAAATATTTTGTTAGGAAAATATGAGATTAATTAAAAAAGTTTAGAATTTATGACTCGTTTTCATATCGAGTACTTTCTGAAAAACAATCTACTTTTATTCTTTATTTCTCCTTCTCTCTCTCAATCTCTTCCTCTCCTTCTCTCTCCCTATCTTTATTGTCCAGACTCTGTGTTTGGAGTTTAAAAATAAAGTTTCCCAAATTACCGACAGATTTACTATGGTGGCGTGATGCCCGTAAGCATGGTGTCTTTCTTGCCCAGAATCTTCTCATGTATTGCGTAATGCTTTTTATTATTATTATTATTATTATTATTATTATTATTATTATTACAACGATAGAACAATAATGATGAGATGATGGTAATATTAAAAGTAATAATGTCCGCGTGTGTGTGTGTGTCTGTCACTGATAACACTAGAGTCACCCCATGGAGTCAACGCCAGACATCAGAGTGGTTCGCCAGGCTCAAGGTTCGACAGTCAAGGAGGTAGGAGTAAGGAAGTGAAATTTGTATAGGAGTACCCGTAGAGTTTTTTCCTCTCTCTCTCTCTCTCTCTCTCTCTCTCTCTCTCTCTCTCTCTCTCTCTCTATATTTTTTATTGCCTTTTTCTGGCCTTTATTTCCCTTCCCTTTTCTTTTCCTGTATTATCTCTTCTTTCTTTCTCTTATTAGTTGAAATGACACTCAATTTAAGTAATGACGCCTCCGTTTATATATACAGTATATATTATTTTTTTTTTCAATTCTGTATATATGGTTGATGAAGACTAGTTAATAATAATAATAATAATAATAATAATAATAATGATAATAATAATAATAATAATAATATCTGACACCTTTTATTAATTAATTGTTAAAAAAAAAATAATCGCCGCATTCAACGTTCATGTTAACTGCGTTTATACTTAAAATTCATTGAAAAATTAGATAATATAACGGTATATGATAAACGGTTTCCTTTATGGCTTTAGTTACCGTTATTTATTTATTTTTTTATGCATATTCATATTTATTTTATTTTATATATTTTCCATTTTAGTTTTCCTTCCGATATACTATAGTTTTCCTTCCGATATACTATAGTTTTCCTTCCGATATACGATAGTTTTCCTTCCGATATACGATAGTTTTCCTTCCGATATACGATAGTTTTCCTTCCGATATACGATAGTTTTCCTTCCGATATACGATAGTTTTCCTTCCCATATACGATAGTTTTCCTTCCGATATACTACAGTTGAGGTGAAATAATCAAGACTACATCGTTTCCTAATTTATGTTGCAATTTAAGTGAGTTCGTAAAAGATCTTGTCAAATCGCATCAGTTTGGGAATAAAATCTTAACTTGCGACCTTTTAAGAATCCGTTTCCGGGGGAGGTCTTGTGAACCTTGTCGACTCAGATATTCATAAGAAAATAGACATCCATACACATTAGATTATCCAATTTAGCTTACGATACCGAATGGACGTGTGTGTGTGTGTGTGTGTGTGTGTGTGTGTGTGTGTGTGTGTGTGTGTGTGTGTCTCTCGATGGTCCAAGGAATGTGAAGAGGATGTCAAGTATGTATGGAAGACTCTGCTGTACTCTGTTATTCTCACAGTCATCAACATTACACATAGTCACCAGCGAGTTCTTCCCCACCATACGCACGCACATAAACACTCAAGACTCCTGCCCCAACCCAACTCCCAACCCCCTCCCACACGCCCACACACACACGCCCTCACGCATGCCACTCGTTCAAGGAGGAGAGTGTTTGAGGAGGAAGAGAATAAGGAATGGAAGAGAAGAAGGAGGAGGAGGTGGGGGGAGAAGAGTGAGGAATATCTGAATTAGGGTGGGCATAGAAAACGGTTTTGTCCAACTCTAAGCCCATTTGTCTAAACCAAAACTCATTTGTCTAAACCTAAAACCCATTTGTCTAAACCAAAACTCATTTGTTTAAACCTAAAACCCATTTGTCTAAACCTAAAACCCATTTGTCTAAACCTAAACTCATTTGTCTAAACCTAAGCCCATTTGTCTAAACCTAAAATCCATTGGTCGAATCCAAAAACCATTTGTCTGATCCTGAAAACCCTCAAGCAAGCGTACACGATTTTTTGAAAGACAATTTGACTCAAGGGACGAAGGATTTTGACAACACTACCGAGACAACAGGAGTCGTAGTGTTCATTGTGGAAATTCATCGAACCCCTCCGTAAAGATAGTTTATGGGGCGAGTGTACATTGGTTTATCATCTGGTATTCAATATCTAAAAAAAAAAAAAGATCAAACTTCTCACTGTGCGATCAAACTCCGGGGAATAATGAATATAAATTGCTTTTGTTAACTGAAATAGTGTTGTGTGCTTTATCACAGACTGTGGCGGCCTAGTTGTTTATATTGTGGCTGCGTCAACGGGGAGGGGGGGGGGGATAATGCCGAGATAAAGAGGTAGAAAATGTAACAATTCCTGGAAAAATGAGATGAAAAAATACTGACATTACGGTACATAGAGGCATTCTGTGACATAGAGGTGAAAATAAGTTGTCATTGAGGAATATAGAAGGGAACAAAACTACTGACTGTGGGGTTTAGACGCCAGAAATGTTCTTAAATTAACATAAAACGGCAGATAAGTACAAAAACTCCGATATACTGTATAGAGGCAATATTACGATAAAGGAGAAGTATCTTGATATAAATAGAAAATATGTATATTTTTCATTAAAATTATATACATTATACGAAAAAAAAAATCCTCCCAAACGTGGATGTGTTGGGCTCTAAGGCATGTAGCTGCCATGTGCCCCAAACTCTTAATGTTTATGTTAATTAACATTGCCCCAACTTTATACAACATTTTGCATTACTCTCTCGGCCGCCATATATAACTGAGGTCAAGACCCGCTCTGTTTTGCTGGTGGGTACAACCGAGTACGTGCTTATTGCATTATTTTTTTTTTTACAGGTCGTTTCAGGTTAGAAGTTCTAGGTGTTCAGGTTGTTCAGGTACCTAGCATAGAGTTTCAGGCTATAATTCCGCGTTATTTTGTCGTTTAGTAAGTTACTACAGTGTTTCAGGCTATAAATCCCACCTTTTCGAGTACTTCAGGTAGATACTGTTTTTGTTCACATCATTCTGGTGGTCTGTTGTCCTGCATACCAATTATTTCAGGTCAGGTACCACACAGTTTCAGGTCTTTTAGTTAACGAAGAGTTGGTTGTGGTCGTGAGGTAGGTGTGTGTTTTGTGGGGGGTGGAGTAGGGAGATTAAATAGTAAATGTTGTGATAATGTTTGCAGTGATCCAGTTCGAGTCAGGGGTTGGGGGTGACAGTCAAAGGTGGAGGGAGGGAGGGAAGTTGATAGTCAGTGAGGGATGACCGGGTGGAGGGAAGTAGTGAGGATTCATGGCTGTCAGGGGTGGAGGGGAAGAAGAAGAGGGGGGGGTGAGGAAGGGGAGAGAAAGGAGAGTAAGTATGACAGTCAGAACACAAGGCCAGGGGAGGGAGGAATGACAGTCACCTCGACAGTCAAGAGTGGACAGGAACGAATAAGAGTGATAACCAGTCACTTCGCTTTCAGTTTATGGGTTCAATTAGCGACCATGTTTACAGTGGAGGGCCGCGCTCACTTTTGTAAATTAACACCCGGCATATCATTGGCTGATTAATGACCATAAAGGTAAAACAAGTGAGGGGAGAGAGGGTGGGAAAGAGGGGTGGGGGGGGGGCTCTTGTGGACTTTTGTTTTTGGGGGTAGGGGAGGGTACGAACTAGCAATTAATTATCACTCTAACAGCACCATGCCGTAAGGTCCATCGTCATTATACCCACCACCACCAACAGTTCATGAGGTATTGATAAAATGTATATAAATAAATATATATATATATTTATTTATATGAGTAGGTATCTATTATTTAGTGTGATAGTGTAGGTAAATAGGGTGGGAGTGTGTTCCAATAGACGCACTAATGAGAATTTTAAAGGGGAATTTTTTTTCAAGAGAGACTTTGGATTTTCATATGAATTATTTGTATGTTGTTGTTTTTAATATTATGGTGTATTTTAATAGGGTAGTGTTGATGATGGAGAATGGGAGGTTTATTATTTAGTTTTATTTAATGAATTAGATTTTATTTCTAGCATCCGGAGGGCATCCATAACCTCTCGGTCCTCTACCACGTCATCCACGCCCCTGATGCATGACCCACGCCCACACGAGGATAGTGAAAGACCTTTATGATGAGGTAGACATGAGTCCTCCGTCTTCACTAGTCTGGAAGGTTACATAAGACAGACAGACAGACGTAGAGATAAGTTAGCTTTATAGGTGTAGATATTTATACCATTGTTATTTTATTTATATTTATTTCCCCTCCCCCCCCTCTCTCTTTCTCTCTCTTTCTCGTCCTCTCCCTTCCTCTCTGGTTCTCTCCCTCTCTCGTCCCCTCTCATTCTCGCCCCCTCCGCTGTAGCTTCGTGGCGCGACTGTCATGAAATGTGACAAATGTGTTGTAATATGTACTCCATTAGCGAAATAGTCTGCGTTATTCACCTCTCTTTTCCCTTGTGAAGTCAATTGGCTGTGGGTGATTGACAGCTTTTAAATAACCGACTGTCAATTATTTATTACAAGGCTTCAAGAGTCACAAGCTTGTCATTGAAGCATTACCAGTGTATGATAAGTGTAATTATACATTATAAGTGTTAATTAAGCATTATACGCTTTATTAAAATATCATTATTAGTTGTATTATAAATGTAATTAAGAGCTAATGAGGTAATCACGCTCAATATATCAAGGGGAACGTGTGTTAATGATGAGAGACTGTCAGTGAGCCCCAACAGACCCCAACCTACCCCAGCCCCAACAGACCCCAACCAACCCCAGCCCCAACAGACCCCAACCTACCCACCCAACAGACCAACTCCCCAGTCAACAGACCCCAACCTACCCCAGCCCCAACAGACCCCAACCTACTCCAGCCCCAACAGACCCCAACCTACTCCAGCCCTAACAGACCCCAACCTACCCCAGCCCTAACAGACCCCAACCTACTCTCAAATAGTAGTTGTAATTCTTCCTTTTAGCATTAGGTTAGGTTAGGTTAAGTTAGGTTAAGTTAGGTTAGGTTAGGTTAGGTTAGGTTAGGTTAGGTTAGGTTAGGTTAGGGTGTTTAATCATCAGTGGAAATAATCTGGGGTTCCTAATCTTCGTGAGATCCGAGATGTTTTTATGGTGTGCGTGGGGGAGATGGTGGTGGTGCATGTGGTGTATGTGTAAAGTAGATGGGAGAGGTGTGTGGCGTGGGAGAGGTGTGTGGCGTGGGAGAGGTGTGTGGCGTGGGAGAGGTGTGTGGCGTGTGTGGCGTGGGAGGGTGTGTGGCGTGGGAGGTGTGTGGCGTGGGAGAAGTGTGTGTGGCGTGGGAGGTGTGTGGCGTGGGAGGAGGTGTGTGGGTGTGTGGCGTGGGAGGGTGTGGCGTGGGAAGTGTGGGGGGTGTGTGGCGTGGGGGTGTGTGGCGTGGGAGGGTATGTGGCGTGGGAGGGTGTGTGGCGTGGGAGGTGTGTGGCGTGGGGAAGTGTGTGAGGTGTGTGGCGTGGGAGAGGTGTGTGGCGTGGGAGGGTGTGTGGTGGGCTAGGACCAGCCATATATTACCTAATGGAGCTCTTGTATTTGTGGTACACTAGTAGGTGATATTTTTTCTTCCTCGTGTACGGATTAGTCTGGATTAAGGAACCGTTCTTCTCGTAAACCCAATAAGGTAACCTTGAAGTCTTTAGCCCAGGGCGGGAGAGTAAACTTTGAGGTAGAATTTAAGAGTTCGTGTTTATATTTTTGTAAAGAAGGAAAATTAGAGTTAACTGCTAGGAGAAGGAGGTAGAGGAGGAGGAGTAGGAGAAGGAGGAGGAGGAGTAGGCGAAGGGGGTGGCCGAGGAGGAGTAGGCGAAGGGAGTGGAGGGGGAGTTGAGTTAGGTTAGGTTTGCATTTGGTGAGATTTACTTAACGTTAACTTGTGTGAGATGTTCTCTTATAACCTGAGATAAGAGACTCCCTTATCGCGGCGGCGTTATTAGAGATAACGTGAACAAGACGCCTCGCTCACCTCTTTGTAATGTTACTGAGATAAAGCTGTGAGGTGCCGCCGCCTGGTGTGGATTACGGCACAGGAGGCGTAACTAGCGCGTACACACAAACACACACTCACACACACACACACACACACACACACAAAATGTTGGTGTGTGTGTGTGTGTGTGTGTGTGTGTGTGTGTGTGTGCCAAAGTTCCATATGGCCATCTCGTCACTTCCTGTTTCCATGGTGTCTTCCTCTCTATACTTCCCTCTCGTCTCCCTCAGTAATATTCCTTTCATGTTGTCTTTTCTTTCTCCTCCTTTTTGTTCTGTTCCTGAGGATCTTCGTCCTTCCAATCCCTATTTCTCTTATTCCTTCCATGCATGTCTTAACACTTTTTTGACTGTTGTTTCTTCCTCTCTTTAAAATCTCTCTCTCTCTCTCTCTCTCTCTCTCTCTCTCTCTCTCTCTCTCTCTCTCTCTCACCGTCCTTCCCCTTCCTCATTCCGCCCTCCCTCCTCCCTCCCTCCCCCCCATCTCACCAGCGGAGGGAAAAACAATATCTTCATTGGTTCGTCCAGGCAACAGGTCGGTAAATCACTCCAGGGTGTGTCTGACCGACTGTTTTAGTGTGAGGCATTGACTTATCCATCCTCCTACCCATCCTCACCGCCCATCCCCACCACCCATCCTCACCACCATCCTCACCCATCCTCTGCCCATCTCCACCCATCTCACCGCTTATCACCTCCATCCTCGCCACTCATCCTCCTTACCTTTTCATAGATTGGTCCTCATTGCCATTTTTTACACTTCTTTGGTTGAGAGCTTTTGTACCGCTTTATAGAGATGTTGTTGTGTGTGTGTGTGTGTGTGTGTGTGTGTGTGTGTGTGGGTGTGTGGGAAAAGAGGAAGGAGGGGGGAGGGAGGGAGGGAGGAAGGAAGGAAGGAAGGAAGGAAGGAAGGAAGGAAGGAAGGAAGGAAGGAGGGAGGGAAGAAGGAGGGACACGTACCACACAAGGGAGGGAAACATACGTGCCACTCATGAATTTCAGCTTGTAACTCTGAACTTCTTTTTTTCCCCGTTTCTCTTTTTTTTCTTCTTTTTTACGGTGGCCGACCCCTCAGATTACCCAATTGGCCTACAATGTTATCGCGAGGAAACACCAACTGGCCGGCTATCGCCTTGGGGCTCTGGAGGAATGTAGCCAATTTATCCACATGGCGCTTTTGTGTGGGGGTTCTCCGTGAGCAGTGTAACCAACCATTTCCCTCTGTCAATATACCCAAGGCCCGGCCCTCTCCCCCCTCCCACCCCCCCGATGACCAGGCGATGACCCCTCCCCCTAACGACAACGGTGACCCTAACCACTACGATGACCCCAACGATGAATAATAAATAATACAGACGATGACTTCCTTCTCTCCATCACTGACCTGTGTGTGTGTGTGTGTGTGTGTGTGTGTGTGTGTGTGTGTGTGTAACTCAGTGTTAGATCAGACTGTTTACTGGGAGTTACTGTAGGTGGCTGGGCGAGTGGGATACACCCATACATTCCCTCTCACCCACATTCCCTCTCACCCACATTCCCTCTCACCCACCTGTCTACACCCACCCATCCACACCCATCCTCCAATACCCACTCATTTACATCCACACTCACGCATCCAGATCTACCCTCCCATTGCTCCTCTCTTCCTTCTTCTCTCTCCACGCTGGTTACTTCCTTCCCTACATCCACATACCTTCATCCATTAATCCACATCCACTTTGAAATTTATCTCACCAACTGCTTCTCTCTACACTGTCTTTCCTTCACTCCTCACCCACCTCCCTTACCTTCCATCCATGTCATCCACACTCACTCATCCCTTTCCCTTTCTTTCTACCTCTTCTATATCCTTCCCATCCAACCTTTTCCACCACTCTACTCCACCTCTTCCTTTACCAACCTTTCCTTCGCGAAACCTCACCCTTTCTCTCTCCCTCTCTCCCACCTTCCCTTGTTTTCTTCCTCCGTCCATCCATCCATCCCTCCCTCCCATCCTCCTTCCTTAACTCCCTTCACTCCATCCCATCTGGTCTCCCCTCTCTTGTGCCTCCCCTCTCTTGTGCCTCCCCTTCCCACCATTTCCTCCCCCTCCCCTTTTTTGCATCGTATCTAAACGAGTTCATTTAAGGCGTTTATACTGTGTGGTGGGTTAGGCTGGCCACCACACCTGACAAGTGTCCATCACCTCCTCTCTCTCTCTCTCTCTCTCTCTCTCTCTCTCTCTCTCTCTCTCGAATGCTCATCTCGCCTTCTGACTGGTAAGTTTGTGAATGCATCTGACTGACTGACTGAAGGAACTGGCTGATTGAATGACTTACTGATGATTATCTTACTGACTGATTATATGATTGACTAAATATCTAACTGACTGACTGACTGACTTAAGTTGTTATATAAGAGTAGTGGTCAATAATGCGTCGAAATTGCACTGGGTTCCCTAAGATTCGCAAGTGATTTTATTCTCTATGTTGGTAATAAAAGGCAGCGTGTACTGTAGATACGACAGACTGTTTACTAGGAATAAAATAACTCGTCTAGCTGCGTCAGAGTCGCCAGGACACACTGGGGGCGCCATAGTGGGTAGTATAGTCGCACAGTAGTTTAAGTGGGGTAGTTATACAGTACCTCACATTTTCACTTAATGTAGGAGCCCTTGAGAGAGAGAGAGAGTACTAGGGGGAGGCTAACATTGTAACTAGACTCGCCAGCCACGACTTCCAATGGCTTTATCAACAAGGTCCGGTAATGGTCTTAAAGGCACTTAATGGTGCTTTATGGCGCTCAGTGGACTTCAATGGTGTGTTTAAGGGAGAGGCTTGTGAACGTGCGCTGGATTTTACATCGTTTAATTTTATTTTTTTCATTTTTTTTTTCTTCAAAATCTCGTGAATTTTTAGATTGTGTTGTGGACTTAAATGTTATCGGGTTAAGGTAATAGAGTTTATCAGCTGTTTTATGGCGCTAGCAATTTTTTTCTTCAGATTTTTGTTGTCTAATTTTTTTTTGGTTCAGAAACTTTTGACTCCGTGATGGCAAAAGTGAACTTACCGCTTTCTCGTTCAGGTCATTTCTGATTTTTATGAACTGAATTTTTACTTTTATGTAGCGTTGATATATCGTCGTTGGCGTCATATTTTTCTGTGTAATAATATTCACAATGTTGTTATATAGGTAACTACAGTATGTATTGACCTGTATCGTAGTTCAAACTGTATTAGTATATCACCTACTGATGTTTGTAGTGGAGTGTAATGTATCACCTACTACAGTATTGTATCGCTGTTCACGGTATTATATCACGTCATATAGTAGTACGCTGTCGGTAACCTCTCTCTCTCGTATAACACTATTGATATAACAGGAACACCTCACCTATAGTAACGTATATAGTAGGTGTCAGTTTCTCTCACTAATAGCAATGGTCTTACAATGCCTAAATAATTCCTCCCTCATCTCTCTCTCTCGTCTAATATTAATGGTTTAGCTGTCATTGACTCGGTCCTCACACAGGGAAATCCGTGTATGGTTGCCCCCTCCCTCTCCCTTTTTTCATGTATGGTAGTGCTTGGTTAACCCACCCCGCCCCTTATGCCCCTGTTTGTTAGTATGGGTTATATGAGTGGACACAATGATGCCTACCTCATCCTGTGTGTATATTAGCGAGGAGATTACGTATAGTGTTTAGCCATAGGTCCGTCCCCTCCCACGCCCGCCCACGCCTGCCCTTACCCGCCACGCCTTCCCATGTCCTCCACGCCTACCCACGCCCACCACGCTCCCACGCTCCCATGGTATAGAGTTACATGCACAATTGACTCCCCCAATATTGACATTATCTCATTATTTACATCTAGTTGATACCCTAGTCGGCCCTCGTGTGTGTGTGTGTGTGTGTGTGTGTGTGTGTGTGTGTGTGTGTGTGTGTGTGTGTGTGTGTGTGTGTGTGTAAATACAGTCGGGACCTCAAAGCGTTCGTAGATACACCATGCAGGATTTTTTCACTTACCACCAATTCATTAAGTTGGAGCAATAGAAATACATCTTGATAATGTTTACTAAGTCGACAGCAAGGAAATTCACACCAGAGAGTTAATATTAGGAGTGGAATTGAAAATAATCACACTCTCCACACACTTACAGGCAGATGGTGGTTGCCAAAGCAAATATGAACTGTTAGGAAGATTTAAAATTGGTCTCGTACAATGTAGCTGTGATGTTTGTCTAAGGTAATGAAAAAAGATTGTGATAATTAAACATTTTTATATTTAATTTCTCATTATATTTTGATTGGTTTGTATAATCAAGTATTCTTATGGATATTTTTTGGTTCTCGTCTGTACAGTACATCATCTTTCTCCGTACACTGTAGACGAGGCAAGGTTAGTAATAATGTATAGTGTTAAAGAGCTTCTTGAAGCCTCACCTCGGACTCACTCGCTTCGAAGCGTTTCACGAGTCGGTGTCGGACCAGAAGACCTGGAGGGTGTCTGACCATGTTGAAAGTAACGTTGTTTAGACGAGGCTGTGTTGTAGGGCAGCGGTGCACCAGTGTACACGTGTCTGGGGTAGTACACACGCACACTCTTGGATCAATATCCATACACCTAATACTATACGATATGTAGATAGACATTTGGATCACCACACATACACACACACGCGCGCGCCTGGATCAGCGTACACGCTTTTCCCCTCCCCCCTACCCCTACACAGCAGCACCACCGGGGGCGGCCACCACAGCCGCCCATTCTGTTAGCCATGTTATTTAACGCATCCATAACTCGACGGGCGAGGACATTCCTCACTTGGCCTTCTCTCTCTCTCTCTCTCTCTCTCTCTCTCTCTCTCTCTCTCTCTCTCTCTCTCTCTCTCTCTCTCTCTGCTATTGCAGCTTCAGGAGCCTCGTTCATCTACCCACATTACCGCCTATTTAGAAATAAAGCCGTCAAGGAGGTGGGAAATTCATCTCCCCATGGTATTAACCTCTTCAAAACAACCCCTTTCCCCTCTCACTCCCCTCCCCCCTCCCATCTCCCCCCTTCCCCCTTTCTCCCCCTCCCCTCCCCAGGGACACATAATCTATATTGACATGTAATTTTCCGCCTATTTTACCCTCCTAGCATGGAGCCCTCATTTGTACGGCATTTACATCTATTAACCTCGGCGTCTGTAGGCTCTGGGAAATGGACGCCAACTAGGCTAGGTCTTAGTCGTGTGGTTGGGTGGCGGTATAACCTGTCCGTGTGTGTGTGTGTGTGTGTGTGTGTGTGTGTGTGTGTGTGTGTGTGTGTGTGTGAATGCGCCGAGGTAATAGGCAATACACAGAACTAATTACCACACAAGTGTTTGTTTTTCATTATTGCCTACACTGCTTCTGCTACAAAAAACCGCCGTGCCCACAAAACAATAGTAAAATCTGCCTAATAAATACAACTGTACAAGGCTTTAGGGCGCACCAGGCAACTTGGTCACTACGTCCCCAGCCCACATGGTCGGAAATTGCCCGCCGGGATACATGTGGTTAAGGTTTGTAATGCTGAAAATCGATTTAACGCATCGTTACCACAATTAATTAAATATAAACATTCTAATTTTACGCTGATGTTACACAAACGTCATATACACTGGGTCGGGGTCAGGGAAGGCTGAGTTCTATGTGGCCCGGCCAGAGGGAGGAAAATGCCCTGACTCTGCCTCGTCTATGGAACACGATGCTTGAAATTACGCTTTGCATAATAATTCATCCCCACTATTGTAATTAAAATTGCTACGGTGTAGTACTTTATAGCCAACGAGGGACGGACTAGCGTGTGCGCGTGCACGCAACTATGCAGACGCACGCACACACGCACTTGCATGCACGCACAATCTTTTATGAATCATTCATTGGGGTCCATACATTCGGTTTTCCCATTACACACACACACACACACACATATATATATATATATATATATATATATATATATATATATATATATATATATATATATATATATATATATATATATATATATATACACACACACACATACACACACACACAAAAGGGTCACCAAACAGTGCCATACTTATATGCTGGCGGTGTTCAGAATTTAATTACCCTGAACTATTTCCACGAGGCACTTCGGGGATTTTTGGCCTAATTGCCTATTACGCGTATAGTCATGCGAGACTCTAATTATTTGCTACATAATTGAACGCTTGACACCCACCGCGTTCATACATGCATACTATTTTTAATTTAATATTCTTAATTGGACGTTTGCCGCTGGTCTGTACACAATAAGTGCTTTTTATAAACCTGTTTTAGGCTGCCCTATTTCACTCTTTTGCCTCAACCCCTCTCCCCTCCCCTCATACCCTTGGATAAAGGCGTCAGGGTCTAGGGCTTCAAGTCTTAAGGCATGACGGTATAAGGGCGAGTGTGTGTGTGTGTCTTTATCAGGGTAACACGAGGTTGGGATGAGGAGGGAGGGGGGTTCAGATACCACTATATATTGGCTCGCTCATTATATCTTCGCTGCGATTATGATAATTAGCCTTATACTGAAGACCGCCTGTTGGAGCCTCCCACTTGTTATATAACTAATATGTAAATAAATATATATTTATATGTGTGTGTGTGTGTGTGTGTGTGTGTGTGTGTGTAATAATAATAATAATAATAAACGGTTTATTAATAGAGTTGCAGCCGGTGGCTGAAAATATACAGACTTACATTTGATTTAGACATAATGATATAATATGCATTGAATACATTTACAGGGCTGTACAGTACATAAATCAGGAGTTGTTTATGTGTGTGTGTGTGTGTGTGTGTTTGAACTGTTTTCTTTTATTTGATTCTGTTTTAATGAAGACATATTACCTCTTTATTTAATGTCTTTAATTATACACACACCCCCAAAAATCCAGGTATTTACCTCGACGTGTACTGAGCTCTCTTTTATTTGCAGAGAGAGAGAGAGAGAGAGAGAGAGAGAGAGAGAGAGAGAGATATTGCTATTATCTTTATATTGTAGACTCTCACCTGTATATCTAACCATTTGTTGTGAATGTAAACTGATAAATTATTTCTTCTGGTGCTGTCTCTTGGTTTTTTTAGGACTGTAAAGTGAAATATGTATTTTAGTTGAAATTCTTAAGCGAGATGTGAAATTTAACATTCCAGTTTTTTAATAAATTCTAACCTATTTTCTTGTAATATTATGTTAAAAGCTCAAATATGTACTGTATATCTCTTAGATGGTAGAGTATGAATTGGATGTTATTTTGAACTGAGTCGTATTCAACACTTGGCTTGGCAATATATATTTTTTGGTATCATAAATATTACAGTACACTGCTGTAGCACAACATATTCACTCTAAATAATCTACTCAGGATTATAGAAGCTAAACGGGGGGGAGGGGGAGGGGTAAGCTATAGTCCTGTTATCTGGGTATAGACCTTGGTGTACTTGATAACCCTGTACTGACCCGGGGTTGTTGAACGTAGTAACCAAACAGCTGCTAGGTCGGTTGACACACGCTCCACACCGTTGGTTGACACACGCTCCCCACCAGGTGATTGAGTGAAGCCTGGAGCTTGTAAAACTTTTTGGTTTGTTGAAAATGGTTGTTCAGGAATCTCTTTACGCTTTGCTCAAAACTGTGAATATTGAAACCATTTGAGAGAGAAAACATTGCTTTGAGAGACTGAACTCCCTGATCACAAGGATGGTGAGAGGAGAGAGATGGATGTGTGTAAATAACTCGGTACTGTGGTCTTTGTGTTTGTGAATGGCATAGTTTGTATGGTGTGTCGTGTGACTCATTCTCGTAACATTATCGTATTTGTAAACGTATATATACTGTACTGTATATTATATGCTTGATGTGGTTTGTGTGTTGAATATGTTTTTGGTTGTTATAGAGGCTTCACTAATTGGAGGATCCTGAGGCTTTGAGTCTCAGGTTACTGTGTAGTTATGTCAACTTTGAGGGCACAGGTGAATGATAGTGCTTGACGGTGACCACAGTGTCTGTTAAACTCAGTGACTGTTAACTCGGACAGTGTCTGTGGAAGGTAACTCTTAAGGGAGTGATACTTACGGAAACTGTTCAACCGAGTCGACTAGTTTTTGTATCTCACGATCAATGACACATCCTAACCTTAACTTAGTTGTGTGTCCACTGCACAGTTAGACGCAGCACGAGAGGTAATAGCTCTGATCTCGTCTCTGTAGCTTTAGCTTTAACTTGTAATTTGACAGTGAGCAGCAACAACAGCAGCTATGGAGCCCCTGTCCCTGCCCGGGGATTGGACAACATAAGTGAAATGTCAGGCCCACCAGTCTCCATATTTTCCAGAGGGGTGGGGACATGGTGGGGGTGTTGGGGGGGGGGAAGCAGAGGGAGAGGCAGTGTCTGAGTGGGATAGAGAAGGGAAAGGACCAGAGGGAGATGATGGGGAGGAGGTACATAAGGACACAAAGAGGGAGGGTATAGGAGAGATGGATAATGGAAATTGGATAGAGGGAAGTGATCTACCACAGAGGGAAGGTGCGTAGTGAGAGAGGGTCAACACAAGAGGAAGGGACGTTGGAACAAAGATGGGGGGGGAGGGGGAGTGAACGTAGGAATAAAGAAGACATGAGAGACACAAGATGAGAAAGAGAGAGAGAGACCTAGGGAATATAGTAATGCGGAGGTGCTAGAGATGTTTCTAGAGACGTAGAGATAAAGAGATAAGATAGACGAGGCAAAGAAATATAAAGGACACTGAAAATAACGCCATAAACAGTACGATATAACGATAGACAAAGAGCAAGAGAAGAATAGGAATGCATGGAAAAGAAAGGGATAATGAAGAGAAAGGGGAGAAGAGGATAGCTGGAGGAGGGTCGTGGTGTAGGCTGATCTGGAGACCAATAGTGTACCTTCAACATAACGGAGGCAGGCGGCAGGACAGGTGATCTCCCCCCCCACTCCTCCCCGCTGAGATGAAGGTGTGGCCAGGGATTTAGCAGAGACGCGCCAGAGGGAGTTATAATAAGATCCTTCACTTGAGGATTGAATAGGAACCTCGAGTAGTATTTGACGGATTAGATGCATCAGAAGATTGGCAGTGATTATTTTCGTTTAGAAGAGTAAAGAAATTTAATAATAATAATAATAATAATAATAATAATAATAATAATAATAATAATACCCAAGTAAATAATTTAAATTTTGAGAAGTAAGCAGCAAATCGTGATATCTAGACATTAAATTGAACAATATGTTAATAAGAATTTTTGAGTAAACTGTTGTAATTTATCATCTACTTTATGTTTTATTTATATATTCGTCTGTTTACATTTCGTGGGAATTTCACACTCAGGTACCACGAATATAACACACCTGACTTGCTTCCCTTGGCATTAACACGTAAGGCTTCAAGACTGTGGTGTTATGTACGTTCATACGGTGGCAGAGTGACACACACACACACACACACACACACACACACACACACACACACACACACACACACACACACACACACACACACACACACACACACACACACACACACACACACACACACACACACACACACACACACACACACACCTAGCTCTTGTCCCTTTCCTTATGAACATCTTTATCACCACGTTCAGTCCTTTTGTTTCGTAGAAGAACAGAGGGTAAAGGTGAATAAAGAGGAGCAAGTGGAATGAAGGAAGGAGGAGGTGGTATGGAAACTGAAGAAATTGGTGAAAGTTGTGTTGACTGATCACCTTGATGTTAATTAGTTAAGGTATACGAACACGTGTTATGGTACAGGTGTATTGGGGGCAGGAGAGTACTGGGTCACTAATGCAACTCTTAATTAGTGTGTCTTGGAGTGCTGTAGAGAAAGTGTGTGTGTGTGTGTGTGTGTGTGTGAGGTTCCTCTTGTTGGCTGCTGGTACACTGGACGCCTTTCGCTTTCCATAATGTTGATTCTTTGACCTTAGTTTTGTATCTTGCTGGCGGTGTTTTCACGTTTTCATCTGTGTGAATGTCAGTCGCCACATATTCACCACCTTCACCTACCTTTGTGAACGACAGCCACCACAAACACACACACACATTCATTACTTCCCTCATCTATGTGAATGTTAGCCACCACAAACACACACACATTCATTACTTCCCTCATCCATGTGAATGTCAGCCACCACAAACACACACACACACACACACACATTCATTACCTCTCTCATCCATGTGAACGACAGCCACCCACAAACACACACACATTCTATTACCTCCCTCATCCACGTGAACGTCAGCTACCACACACACACACACACACACACATTCACATTCACTACGTCCCCTTTCCCTCCCGTGTGAACGTCGACTACTCCTCCCTAGCCCGCACATTCTTACTCAGTGAAACTCATTCCGCGGAACCTGGCAGACACACGCCAATGTTTGGATTCTAAAATTGGCCAGAAGACTGTGTGGAAGTTGAGCACAAAGACCACACCGGCCGGGATTTGCGACCACTCTGCCTGCCTGTCCGCCTCTCATGGATAGGAAATCGATTTTTTACCATTTTTCTCTACTTTTTTTTTATTAAATTTAACAAAAAGGAAGGAAAAATTTTAAAGATTATATTATTAATGTGATTTTGACACCTTCAATGTGATGTTTGAACCCCCTTGAATGCGATGTTTGAACCTCCTTGAATGCGATGTCTGAACCCCCTTGAATGCGTTGTCTGAACCCCCTTGAATGCGTTGTCTGAACCCCCTTGAATGCGATGTCTGAACCCCCTTGAATGCGATGTCTGAACCCTTTTAAGTACAGTATTACCGTACTCAAGGGAATTGGTCTTCGTACTCATAGGGTAGAATTAAGACATCGTACTCGAGAGATTAAGTTGGTGTTTCTTAAGGGGGTTAAGTCATGGTACTCAAAAGGTTAAGGGAGAGAGAGAGAGAGAGTTGAATGAGGCAAGAGGGAGGGTTTGTTAAGAGAGAGACAAAAATGAATTGAAATCTATTAAAGTGTTCGGTTAAGGATTTTGGTTATGTTTGTTTTGGTCAATAGGGAACGGAAATCTCTCTCTCTCTCTCTCTCTCTCTCTCGCTCTCGTAGGAGGAGTGAGGGGATGGGAATTAGACCTTGTTTAAGTTATCTATCCTTTCGCCTGCATTAAAGTGGGTCGATTTTAAACGGTACGTCAGTAGGTTGAGAGGAGAAAGAAATTGGGTTTTATCATTTTTTATTTTCTTTTATTTTTTTTTGAGGGGAAAGGAGTGAGTGAGGGGAGACTGGGGGAGACTATGTAGGTTGCTGAAGAAATTTATTGAAGGGTTAGGTTAGGTTAAGTGTGTGTGTGTGTGTGTTTATTTTTTGTTTGTTTGTAAGTACTTTTATTTATGTATGTATTTACCGTATTAGTTTTTAATCGGAGGAGAGGAATACCATGCAAATAGGTTAGAACACACACACACACACACACACACACACACACACACACACACACACACACACACACACACACACACACACACACCGGCACCTCACCCATCACCCCCCCCCCTCCCTCTGATGGCTAATCCAACAAGCCAACCAGCGTGAACTAACACAGAGACTAATTTTCAGGTCTGATTGTACGTGAATAAATTAATCATCCATAAAAAATCGCCTGAAATATATATTTTTTCATTAGTCGGACAGTTAATAATTTTGCATAACATTACCCCTTAAAAAAAATGAGTGTCCAGGTGGGTGTGTGTGTAGTACCTCAAGGCTCCTGAGGCTGGTTTAATGAGGGAGGTCTGGCGGACGCGTCTGAGAGTTGAATTTAGTATCTCATTAATGGTAATGTATTGGTGTGTTTACGATGATCGAGACGACTGTTACTGTCGGCTTGTTGTGTATGCTGGCTACCTTCAAGAGATCTTAAGAGAAAAGAAGAAAAAGGAGAGAGAGAGAGAGAGAGAGAGAGAGAGAGAGAGAGCATTCTTGGTGTTACAGCCAAAGATGTTCGGTTAATGACTGTACTACCTCGTTGATCTGTGGCACCTTAGTTAAGTGTTAGTGGCCACCCAGTCAGTCTTCTTGGCCACCCAGTAACTGTCTCCTCCACACAGTCACTATCGATGGCCACACAATGACTGTCTATACCACAATCACATTCGGCATGTATTTGGTTACGCTCTTCATCTCCCCAATCAGATAGGACTCTCTCCTGCCTGTTCAGTACATACAGACTGTAATGATATGTTATCCTTGTAAAACATCACAAACTCAGATTTAAATTGAATACTAAGATCCCTGAACTAACAAATACAAAATATCCCTCAAACGCGAAAACCATCGAATTAGGCAGATCAGGAAAGACTGACATTGTGCTAACTAATGCTGTCCACAATCAGACTGTCAGACTTTAATGAAGTTTTTCCCTAACGTCTTACAGGCAGCACATAGACT
This sequence comes from Homarus americanus, assembly GCF_018991925.1. NCBI lineage: Eukaryota > Metazoa > Arthropoda > Malacostraca > Decapoda > Nephropidae > Homarus > Homarus americanus. Next base: position 235,278 of record NW_024714121.1, on the reverse strand, counting down.
GTACTGTAGACAAGTGGTGAACAGTCTCTCTCTCTCTCTCTCTCTCTCTCTCTCTCTCTCTCTCTCTCTCTCTCTCTCTCTCTCTCTCACTTTGCAATGGATTTCTGTATGATTCTACTTTTAGATATTTGCTGCCATTGGAGGGCTGAGAAGGGCAGGGTGTTGGTATTGGTGGTAGTTGTGGTTGTGGTGGTTGATGGTGGCAGTAGTGGTGGTAATGGTGACAGTAGTGGTCGTAGTGGTGTTAGTAGTAGCAGTGGTGGTGGTAGCAATGATGGTATGGTAATAGTTATAGTGCTTAGTGTAGTGGTGGTGTTAGTAATAGTTGTGGTAGTTGTGATGGTAGTAGTTGTGGTGGGAGAACGTGTTTTTGCGGCGGTTGTGGCAGGAGGAGGAAGAGGGTAGTGGGGTGGAGGGTAGGAGAGAGGAGGAGGAGGAGGAGGAGGAGACCCCAAGTCCAAGTGCCAAATTGCGGTCATTGTGCGGGCGTGTTATTTTTGTGTCCTCCCTCATACCCCGACAACCCACCCTAATTAAAATGATTAAATTCTATTGTGGTGACGATGACGCCTGTGGACTTTATAATCAATCCTGCCATCCCTTGGTACCTCTTTGGGGGTGTGGTGTTGGAGAGAAGGATGGTGGAGTAGCATGGTGGGTAAAGGTTATGGAGGAAGGGATGGTGATGGGGATAGTTATGGGGGAAGGGGAAGGGAGGGGTGATGGGTAGGGGAAAGGGGTGGAGGAGTGGTGAGGAGTGATGGGTAAGGGAAAGAGAGAGAGGGAGGGAAGGACATGGAGTTACACTATACAAAAGCTTTTAAGGGATGGGATGAAAGAGTAGGAATGGAGAAGGGATTGAAGTGTAAGGGAGGAACAGGGTGAGGAGGGATCAGGTTACGGTTGGGGAGGAACTGGAGGGAAGGATAATTTAGATAGGGATTGAGAGGAGGGAGGGAGGGAGGGAGGGAGGGATGGAACTGGTGTTAAAAGGGATTATATAATTTTTTTAGGGAGTTGAGGCTGCTACTTTTTATTGGGATTAGTGAGTGAGGGAGAGATGGGAAGGGAGGAAAGGGGATGGGAGGGGAGTACTAGTAGGTTGATTTAACGAGTTAATTAAAAAGAATACAAACTTTTGTTATTGCTGTCGATCGATATCATGTGTGTTTCATTATCTCATATTACTACTGAGGTCCAGATAACATCCTTAACCAGTGGGAAGGAGTGGAGGGCTAGCAGGGAGGGAGTGGAGGGCTAGCAGGGAGGGAGTGGAGGGCTAGCAGGGAGGGAAGGAGGGTTAGGCAGGGAGGGGAGGGAGGGCTAGCAGGGGAGGGGAATGGAAGGCTAGCAGGAGGGAGGAAGGCTAGTAGGGAGGGGAGTGGAAGGCTAGTAGGAGGGAGTGGAGGGCTAGCAGGAGGGGGAGTGATGGGCTAACAGGGAGGGGAGGAGGGCTTAGCAGGGAGGGGAGGAAGGCTAGCAGGAGGAGGAAGGCTAGCAGGAGGGGAGGGGCTGGGGCAGGGAGGGGAGGGAAGGCTGTAGGGAGGGAGGAGGGCTAGCAGGGAGGGGAGGGAGGGGGCAGGGGAGGGGAATGGAAGGCTAGCAGGGAGGGAGAAGGCAGGAGGGGAGGGAAGGCTAGCAGGAGGGAGGGAAGGCTAGTAGGGAGGGGAGGGAAGGGATGGGCTAACAGGGAGGGGAGGGAGGCTAACAGGGAGGGAGGAGGGCTAGTAGGGAGGGGAGTGTAGGGGTTAATAGTGAGAGAGTGAGGAGGGGAGGATAATAACAGGAGGGAGGAGAGGGCTAATAGGAGGGAGAGGAGGGTTAACAGGAGGGAGTGGGGCCACAGGGGAGGGGAGGGAGGGCTAACAGGGGAGGGGAGGGAGGGCTACAGGGAGGAGGGCTAACAGGGAGGGAGGTAACAGGGAGGGGAGGGAGGGCTACACAGGGAGGGAGGGTAACAGGGCTAGTAGGGAGGAGGTTGCAGGGAGGGGAAAATGAAGGAGGGAGGGAGGAAGCACAGGAGGGAGGAGGGCTAACAGGAGGGAGTGGAGGGCTAACAGGGAGGAGGAGGGGCTAACAGGAGGGGAGGAGGGAGAGTGGAGGCTAACAGGGAGGGAGGGTAGGGGCTACAGGGAGGGAGGGAGGGCTAACAGGGGAGGGGAGGGAGGCTAACAGGGAGGGAGTGGGAGGCTAACAGGGGAGGGGAGGGAGGGGCTAACAGGGAGGGGAGGGAGGCTAACAGGGTGGGAGGAAGCACAGGGAGGGGGAGGGCTAACAGGGAGGGAGTGGAGGGCTAACAGGGCACAGGGGAGGGGAGGGAGGGCTACAGGGGAGGGAGGTAGGGTTAACAGGAGGAAAGATTTTGTTGGGAGGGGAGGAGGGAGGGGAGGAGGGCTAACAGGGAGGGAGGGAGGGGCTAACAGGGAGGGGAGGAGGGACAGGGAGGGAGGAGGGAGGGGAGGGAGGTTGGGAGGGACAAGGGCTGGGAGGGAGGGCTAACAGGGAGGGGAGAGGAGGCTACAGGGAGGGAGGGAGGGTTACCAGGAGGGAGTTATGGGGTTGGGGAGGGAGGTGGCTAACAGGGAGGGAGTGGAGGGAGAGAGGGAGGGTTAACAGGGTGAGCAGGAAGGAGGGAGTGGGCTAACAGGAGGGGGGAGGTGGAAAGGGGAGGTAGGGGCTAACAGGGGAGGGAGTGGAGGTTAACAGGGAGGGAGGATGGGCTAACAGGGAGGGGAGGGAGGGTTAACAGGGGAGGGGAGGGTGATGGGCTAATAGGGAGGGAGGGAGGGTTAACAGGAGGGGAGTGTAGGGCTAACTGGGAGGGGAGGGAGGAGCAATAGGGAGGGGAGGATGGGCTAATTGGGAGGGAGTGGAGGGTTAACAGGGGAGGGAGGATGGGTTAACTGGGAGGGGAGGGGAGGGTTAACAGGGAGGGAGGATGGGTTAACAGGGAGGGAGGAGGGGTTAACAGGGAGGGAGGTAGGGAGGGGAGGGAGGGACAGGGAGGGAGGAGGGCTAATTGGGAGGGGAGTGGAGGTTAACAGGGAGGGGAGGATGGGCTAACTGGGAGGGGAGGGAGGGTTAACAGGGAGGGAGGATGGGCTAACAGTGATGGGAGGGAGGGAGGGAGGTTAACAGGGAGAGAGGATGGGCTAACAGGGAGGAGAGGGAGGGTTAACAGGGAGGGAGGATGGGCTAACTGGGAGGGAGGGAGAGCTAACAGGAGGGGAGGGAGGGGTAAAGGGAGGGAGGAGGGCCAACGGAGAGGGGTGGAGGGTTTAACAGGATAATGGAGGGGGGGTACCTGTGTGTGTAACAAGAGGGGGGTAGTGTAAATGGCCAAGTGGAGTGTAAGCAGGTCAAGTTTTTACTGTGTGTTCACAGTGGGGCAGGCAGTGTGGTGCGGTGGTGCGGTCTGGTACAGTGGTGTGTGGTCTAGTGCAGTGAGGGGCGGTGAGGAGCGGTCTAGTGCAGTGAGGCACACTGTCTGCCGTGCAGTGCGGTGAGATTGTCTTCTTCCAGCAGTGGATAAGTGAAGTGCTGTGCATTCAGCTGTGATGCTGTGCGCGTTCAGGTGAGATGCTGTGGTGGGGGTGCGTTCAGGTGAGATGCTGTGTGGTGGGGTGCGTTCAGGTGAGATGCTGTGTGGTGGGGGTGCTGTGTGGTGGGGTGCGTTCAGGTGAGATGCTGTGTGGTGGGGTGCGTTCAGGTGAGATGCTGTGTGGTGGGGCGTTCAGGTGAGATGCTGTGTGGTGGGGTGCGTTCAGGTGTTGTGGTGAAGTATGTCCCCCTGCCCTCCCGTCCTCCTCCCGGGCGTTCTCACCAGCCTTCCTTTCAGACGCCGCCCACTTATCAGCCGAACTCTATCACGTATTTACGAGAGAACTAAAAAAAAACAGTCGTGACTCAATCCAACACATCAGTCCACATTTAGTCTCTAAAGCCCTATTTAGAATTTTTTTAGAACTATGAATTTTCCTCTAAATCAACATTCAATACCCAAGACAATTGCTTAAGCTAAATTTCATTCACGGCTATTGGATCGAAAGGCAATCTAACCGATTTCATCCATTGTTTCTTAAGGGACAATAGAAACTGATTACGCGTTTCACCCTGAGACGACTGGCAGCAGGGGGGCGGGAGAGGGCGGGTTTGCTGGTGCGGTACGACTGACGATGCCGCTGATGCTGCTGCCGGACGTACGAACCATTCATGCATTTATGTCTAGTAAAAGGAGATATATTTATTTTTTGGCTCGAATACTTTGTAACTTTAATTAAATATAAAATAAAAGTTAAAGCAAAAGGTCATACAACTGTATATATTCTTTAGCCTTCACAAGATGTTAGGTCATAAGTACTCAACAAATTAGTACTCACTCACTGTTATCTCATTCCTCGTAGCTGTTGATGTTATAGTGAGGAGACATTACAAAACATTACCTTAACATTGCCTGAAAAAAGATCTGTTGATATATAAATGTGTGTGTATGTGTGTGTGTGTGTGTGTGTGTGTGTGTGTGTGTGTGTGTGTGTGTGTGTGTGTGTGTGTGTGTGTGTGTGTGTATGTGTGTGTGTGTGTGTGTGTGTGCTCATCACTTATAAAAATAATGCACTTATTTAAGAGGCCTCATTCACTTGTAAGATTAAATACTAAATAATAATGTATTTCTCACTTATAAATGTATTGCTCGCTTAATAATGTCTTCTTTACTTATAAAATTTACTACACTCATAAAATGTAAGTAAAATTTCATGTGAACACCTCTTAGATACATTTATATTCTGGGCCTTAAGTAATGTAATTGATTCACGTGATTTAAACTATTAGGAATTTGTTATTAGACGTGTGAGGTTAGGTTAGGTTAGGTAAAGTTAAATTAGGTTGGGTTAGGTTAAGTTAGGATACTGTTGGTTAGGTTAGGTTATGTGAAGTTAAGTATTATAGAAGAGAATAAAGAATGTACAGCAGTATATTGTCGTGACTGAATTAACCTTATTATGCCACTCTCTCTCACAGTTGTTTATCTCGTCACAGTTTACTATTCTCCCTATATACTGTTATTTTTGTTTTGTTTTGAAAGATGCAGGAAAAGAAAAATCACTTACATAGCCACACTTGTCGACTCATCGGTGAGCGGCGGTGACTGCTGGTGGATGGAGACCAGATGGGAAGAAGAGGGAATTTGTTAAGTTGCATGACTGTGGAAGAGGAGGCTTTGGCGTCCCAGCAAAACACTCATTGTTATCGAGTCATTGTAACCCGCAATATAGTGTGTGTTTGTTTACATGTCGCGGCAAGAGAAGGGGTTACCTGGAGAATAATGACCCTTGAGGTTAGAGGAAGTCAGGGTCATTCGCCCTCGTTATAGGTGAGTGTTGGGGGGAGGAAGAAGAGGAGGAAAGAGGATGAACTGAGAGTGAATTATCCTGTCAAGCCTCCAGTCAGCCAGGTAGTGATGTCGTCGGTGGTGCTGTCGTTCAGGGGGTAAGGGGGAGGGGAGAATGGCCTCAAAGGGCTATCGTTTTCGGTGAAAGAGGAGGGGGGTGTGGGCTATTGACTGTCGTTCTGGGGAGGGTAGGTCTGGGCTGTCGTTAGGGGGAGGGTGGGTAGTCTAAATAAGCTCTCAGTTGCCTGTCGTTTGCAATGGGCGGAGGAGGAGGAAGGACTGTTGGACAGGTGTGGGCTATCAGTTGGTTGTTATTCACGGTTTTGGTGGAATTTTTATAAGCTGTCATTAACGGGAGGGAAGGAAGGGGGATTGCCTTTCGGTAGGTTGTTTTCTGTGGCGCCTTCCGTAGACAGGCGTGTGAAGACCCTCTTAATTGACTGTGGGAGAGTGTTACAAGGTTCCCGTTGTAGTTCTTATCGTAATGTTTGATTTTTAACTCTCGCCTCGTCTTATTTTTTTCCCCAGATATCACCGCCTCGTAATCCCTCTCCTGTGATTATTAATTTTATACCTTGGTCTTTATTGACTTGTGGTGGGCGTGACGATGGGCACATGTTTACGGGGCCGTTGTTTTATTGCCTCTATTACTGTGGGTAAGATTTTATGGATTAACCTTATTTGTGCATTGCCATTGGGCGTGACTATGACTGTTACCCAACACTGAGTATTAAGATAGAGATGATAAAGAAATATATATAAAATTTTCCTCAGGTAATTCGCTGTGTAAAGATAGTGAAAAATGTTGATCCTCTTTTTTAATATATATAAATTCATTGTATTTTTTATTATCGTTGGATATATTTAACCGGGTGCAATATGATAAACTATTTCTTAGGCAGGAAAGTATTAAACCACGAAGCGAATTTGTCTCACGACGTCAAAAGGTGATCCGTTCCGCGTGTCACTCCAAAAACTCATGATTATGATTATCATGTCCAGGTGTTCCCCCGCGGGGCTCAGGTACAATAGCGACAGTCTTTCATATCGCGACAATGCCACGCTGATTGTGGCTTCCTCATGCCCGTAAAACAGCTTCGTAATCAATCTAATTAATTAGAAGATTAATTTAATGAACTGACGGGTGGCTGACAAGTGCAAGGTTTCAAACTGATGTTATTGTAGTGGCTGACGCCGAAATCACAGGCGTTTTTTTCCGATGGTCGTTGCGTGATTTCTAGACATTAATTGGATTGAGATGAAATTGATGTGATAGTCGGGAGGCGGCATGTGTTTTGTGGCGTTGTGGTGGGGAAGCTTGCATGTGGAGAGGGTTTTATTGTGAGGGGGTTGGGTATGGTGGAGGGGATTATGGTGACTTAGTTATTGTAGAGGTTTCTTATGGTGTTCTGGTCTTATTGAAGGGATTGGCTAGAGTGTAGGTTACTGTATGATAACAGACTGGTTTAAGATAATGATATAATTATATACGAAAGGTAAACGCTTAATTGACTATAACACTAAAAGGAATATTGTATTTTTAGGACAAATGGGTAAATCGGACGGGACTCGCATTTAACGGCGTGATGGTTTGTCGTGACAGATCGTTATGGAGTTAAAATATTGAACCACGATATGAACGCGTGTATAAGTGGTCTGAAACAGTATCGTTCTATCGGTCGAGTGTGACAACAAGGATTCAGGAACAGTGGTAATGGATCGGTGTGAGAGTGGTAAGTTATTTTGTACATTGGAATGGTGGTTATGGGAGTGTAATTTCGTGGCACAGGTAATAACCGTGTACCGTGTGAGACAGGTAAATAACACGGACGATGACCATTATCATTTACACTGCAGTTTCTGATCGTAATATTGTTTGCTTTTTATTATCGGTACTTACATTGTTTATGGAGATGATAAATTTAATCAAGAAGGCATGAAAGAGGGACTTTATTTTACGATATCATTAGTTAACAAATAATCCCTCCACGTATTATTTTGTTATCCGTATATAAAACTAACAAGCCATCATTAAACTCTTGTTCTTGCTAATGAATCTGTCTTCAGTCGCACCTCAAATAAAAAATAAAAAGAAATGATGATAACTTTGGAGTTTTTCACCATTAGGGTATAAAGTTAGGGCAGTGGGCAAATAAATTGAAGACCTGGTGGGCAGTAAGGGTGAGGCCCTAAGGGTGGGGTGAGGGCCTGCAATTTGGGCCTGTGGGCAGTGGGCGTGGGGTGGGGGCCCTGGTGGGAGGGGAGTGAGGCCTGAGGTGGTGGTAAGGGGTGAGGCCTGGTGGGCAGTGAGGCCTGGTGGGTATAAGGGAGGGGCCTGGTGGCAGTAAGGGTGAGGCCCAGGATGTATGGTGAGGCCTATGGGCAGGCCTGGTGGGCAGTGGGGTAAGGGTGAGGCCTGGTGGGCAGTAAGGGTGAGGCCTGGTGGGGTGAGGGCCTGGTGGACTGTGGGGTGGGGCCTGGTGGGCAGTGAGGCCTGGTGGACAGTGGGGTGAGGCCTGGTGGGCAGGCGGGTGAGGCCTGGTGGATAGTAAGGGTGAGGCCTGGTGGGCAGTGGGGGTGGTGGAAGGGCCTGGTGGACAGTGAAGAGGGAGGCCTGGTGGACAGGCCTGGGGTGAGGCCTGGTGGACAGTAAGGGTTAGGGCCTGGTGGGCAGTAAGGGTGGGGCCTGGTGGACAGTAAGGGTGGGGCCTGGGTGGGCAGTGGGGTTGTTGTTAAAGGCCACAATTGGGCGGGGGCCACAGGTGCAGTGGGTGAGAGGCCTGGTGGGCAGTAGGTGAAGACCTGTGGTGGATGAAATAAGGAGGTGAGGCCCTGGTGGGCGAGTAAGGGTGAGGCCTGGTGGACAGTATGGGTGAGTCTGGTGGGCAGTAAGGGTGAGGCCTGGTGGGCAGGGGGGGTGGGAGCCTGGTGGGCCTGGTGGGCCCAGTGGGCAGTAGGAAAGAGGCCTGGGTGAGTATGAGGCCTGGTGGGCAGTAAGGGGTGGAGGCCTGGTGGGCAGTGCAGGGTGAGCTCCTGGTGGGGTGCAGAGGCCTGGTGGGCAGTAAGGGTGAGGCCTGGTGGGCAGTAAGGGTGAGGCCCTGGTGGGCAGTGGTGGAGCAGCTCTGGGGCAGGGCCTGGTGGGCAGTAAGGGGTGAGGCCCAGGGGTGAGGCCTGTGTGAACGTGGTGGGGTGGGGGCCCTGAGGGTGGGCAGAATGGCCTGGTGGGTGGGGGTGAGACCTGGTGAGCAGTAAGTGGGTGGGGAGGGTGGAGGTGAGGCCTGGTGGGATAGTGGAGGCCCAGGGTAAGGTGAGGGCCTGGTGGACAGTGGGGTGAGGCCTGGTGGGCAGTAAGGGCGATGAGGCCTGGTGGGCAGTAAGGGTGAGGCCTGGTGGGACAGTGGGTGAGTGGGGTGGGCCCTGGTGGTGTGGGGTGAGGGCCTGGTGGATATAAGGTGAGGGCCTGGTGGGCAGTGGGGTGAGGCCTGGTGGGCCAGCAGTAAGGGTGGTTACAGGCCTGGTGTGGCTATGGTGGAGTGAGGAGCCCTGGAGGGGGTATAGAGGCCCTGGAGTGGGCGAGAAGTAAGGGAGGCCTGTGGAGCAGTATGGTGAGGCCTGGTGGGCAGTGGTGGGTAGTAAGGGTGGTGGGCAGTATGGGTGAGGCCTGGTGGGCAGGTGAGCCTGGTGGCAAGCCTGGTGTGGGCAGTAAGAGTGGAGGCCTGGTGGGTAGTGGGGTGAGGCCTGGTGACAGGGGTGAGGCCTGGTGGGCAGGGGTGAGGCCTGTGGGCAGTGGGGTGGAGGCCTGGTGGGCAGTAAGTGGGGGTGTAGGGGTGAGGCCTGGTGGACAGTAAGGGGGCTGAGCCTGGTGGGCAGTAGTAGGTGAGGCCTGGTGGGCAGTGGGGGAGGCCTGGTGGGTAGGGGTGAGGCCTGGTAGGCTGCACCTGTGGACAGTGGGGTGAGGCCTGGTGGGGCAGTAAGGGTGAGGCCTGGTGGACAGTGGTGAGGCCTGGTGGGCAGTAAGGGTTAGGCCTGGTGGACAGTAAGGTGAGGCCCTGGTGGGCAGTAAGTGGGCAGTGGGGTGGGCAGTAAGGGTTAGGCCCAGTGTAAGGGTGAGGCCTGGTGGGCAGTAAGGGTGGAGGGCCTGGGGGACAGTAAGGGGTGAGGCCTGGTGGGCAGTAAGAGGAGGCCTGGTGGGTAGTAAGGGTGGAGGGGCCTGGTGGGGCAGTAAGGGTGAGGCCTGGTGGGCTGTAAGGGGTGAGGCCTGCGGGCAGGCAGAGTGAGGCCTGGTGGGCAGTAAGGTGAGGCCTGGTGGGCAGTAAGGTGAGGCCTGGTGGGCAGTAAGGGTGGGGCCTGGTGGGCTGTGGGGTGAGGCCTGGGGCAGTGGGCAGTGGGGAGTGGGGCCTGGTGGGCAGTGGGGTGGGCTGTAAGGGTGGAGGCCTGGTGGGCCTGGGGCAGTAAGGGTGAGCCTGGTGGGCAGGCCTGGTGGGCAGTAAGGTGAGGCCTGGTGGGCAGTAAGGGTGAGGGGTGGACCTGGTGGGCAGTGGAAGGAGGAGGCTTGTAAAGGTGAGGCCCAGTGGGGTGGGAGCCTGGTGGACAGTGGGAGGCCTGGTGGGCAGTGGAGCCTGGTGGGCAGTAAGAGTGAGGCCTGGTGGGTAGTAAGGTGAGGCTCAGGGCAGTAAGGGTGAGGCCTGGTGGGCAGTAAGGGTGAGGCCTGGTGGGCTGTGGGCGGGTGAGGCCTGGTGGGCAGTAAGAGGAGTAAGGTGGTGGGCAGTAAGGGGTGTGAGGCCTGGTGTGGGCAGTAAGAGTGCGAGGCCTGGTGGGCAGTAAGGGTGAGGCCTGGTGGGCAGTAAGGGGTGAGGCCTGGTGGCTGTAGGGTGAGGCCTGGTGGGCAGTAACACCAGGCCTGGTGGGCCAGTACAGTAAGGGTGAGGCCTAGTGGGCAGTAAGAGTGACCTGGTAAGGTAAGGGTGAGGCCTGGTGGACAGTAAGAGTGAGGCCAGGGTGAGGCCTGGTGGGCAGTAAGGGTGAGGCCTGGTGGACAGTAAGGGTGAGGCCTGGTGGGCAGTAAGAGTGAGGCCTGGCTGGTGCAGGTTGGTCACACCAGCCAGTACACCAGCACTCTTCTGTACTGTACTCAAGGGCCCGGTGGCTCTCTCTACAGTCACCTTCTGTATAAGACGAGTTATGATATTGGACAGTTTAGCCATGTATAGTGATCAGTCTTTATAAGTTATCACTGTTTCTTTGTAAATGATCAGTATCTCTGTGTAAGTGATCATTGCTTGTAAGTGAAGACTGATCGCATGTACATAAAACCCGCACTCATGTGGACAATGACTGGCGGTAGGAACGTAATCACAAGCTCATATAAGTAATACCTGATCGTATATACATAAAAAACTACACACATGTAAGTAAAAACCGCGTACATGTGAGTAATAACAGGTGCGGCAGCCATATAAGTGATGCCTGGTCACATGTACGTAAAACAAATACATATCTTGAGGGAATACCACGCACATGTAAGTAATATGTGGCAGTGTGTACGTCAGAGGCCACTAGTGTCAGGAGTCGCGTGTTTATTGGAATATTTACTCATTAGTTTCATACCTGTGGGCCGGGCTAGTCATCACCACGGCATTAACAGTTCAATACCAAGACTTGTTATAGTGCAATAAACTTTATTCCGTGTGTTATAAGCTGACTCACCGCCAGCTTTAGCGGGTGTGACTGACTGTGACTGCCAGATTTAGTTGGTGTGAGTGATTGCCAGCTTTAGCGGGTGTGATTCACTGGCACTTTTACCGGATGTGACTGATTGACAGCTTTCGCATATGGCTTGACTTACTATCAGCTTTACCGGTTATGATAGCCTGACTTACAGCTTTGAACCACTGCCAGCTTGAACATGTATCATCGCCTGACTTCAACTTGAACCATTGCCAGCTTCGCCATTTTATCATTGTCACCTTTAGTCCTCAGTATTGCCAGCTTTAGCGCGTTGTGTGCTGTCACCGGTGAGCTTATGTAGAAGGTGAGATAGGTGGTGGGGAATGGGGTGGGGGGGTAATTAGTTCAGCAGGGCAGCACTTCCTTCGCGCGTATGACATTGGGGTCCACAGTTAATTAGGAGAGATAGACTGGGCCGTGTGCGTGTGTGTGTGTGTGTGTGTGTGTGTGTGTGTGTGTGTGTGTGTGTGTGTGTGTGTGTGTGTGTGTGTGTGTGTGTGTGTGTGTGTGTGTGTGTGTGTGTGTGTGTGTGTGTGTGTGTGTGTGTGTGTGTGATTAACCTAGTTTTTAGCAGACACAGTTTGGATCATGAGTAATTAACCTTCGTCTGATGTTTTTTTTTTTTATTATGAGTTATTGTCTGATATGGCCAGCTAGTGTCCCTTAGCTGTTAATTAGTCTGATATCAATGTCAGGTTTATCCATCTAATGTGATTTACCTAATAACTATGCACGTCTGGTGGATAATTAAGGTGTCTTCACTGTATAATCTATCCATCTAATAACTCGTCAGTGGTAATTATACACATATGATTGTCTTATTTATTCATTTACGGAGTTTTATGTATAGTCAACTACGTCTAGTCACTATCAGAGAGTCTAAACCTCTAATCGTTATCCATGTTATAAAATGTTAAAAAAGTGTCATAATTATCCAGGTCAATTTATAAACATTATCACTGTGGATAATGAACACTGATAGGATATTAACAAGTGTTGGGATGACTTTAGCCTCGTGGCAGAGACTCGTGTAAAATAAATAATGGAAATGATAGTAATTAATATTAGATTGATGTGAAATAACAAAGACCCGACTTAGAGATATTAAAATGAACTAGTTATACCCAGTAATAAAAACAATAACATAATACCAGTAATAATAATAATAATAATAATAATCTCAGAGAAGGTAATACACAAGAGATAGATCATCATATAAAACTCTATTTTACTCTGATTTATTTAATAATTTACATAACTCCATAATAATAGAACATGGTACTAAAGATTAATTTCCTAAATATTATTAATTGGGTGATATTAACTCTAGTTTCTAATGGCTCTTTGAAACTTTAGCAACAGTAAGTAAATATTCATTATAATTGTCGTATATTTATTTTCCAGAAGTTCTAGTTAAAAAAACAACAACTATGGATGTCTTATTATTCAGAAATTATAAAAAAAAATGTCTTCAACTTTTAAATCGTACGTAATAAGATACTGGTATATAAATAAGATATATAAATACGGCTTTATTAAATTAAAGTTTGAGTCTTCATTACAATCTTTTAATACCAGTAGAATATTTCCCTTATTACCTTCACTACAGGGACACCAATTTTAATATTATATTTATGTAACGCCAAAAGATTTTATTCAGCGCAGAGGGAGGTCCGATGCACAAGTGGTTGATATTTTGTATTAGCTGTACCGGGAATATATACGTGAGGACTGTATTTTATGTATGATAAGCCCAGGTGACCGACGGAGCTAACTACAGGTAAAGATAAAGGTGAAAATATCCAATCAACGTTAGACTATTTTGATCATCAGGTGAAATGAGCTGGTGTGTGTGTGTGTGTGTGTGTGTGTGTGTGTGTATGTGTGTGTGTGTGTGTGTGTGTGTGCTAGAAGAGGTAGGGAGAGTGCGAAATGAGGTAGGAGAGGAAAGAAGGGTGGTGTGTGTGTGTGTGTGGCCACGTCGATAGAAAAAAGTATGTGGTTAGGCACGGCAAATAGAGTGCGTGGCTTGGCGTTGGGAGAGTGGGCGGCGGGGTAGGATTGGGAGGAGAGTGTGTGGTTGTTAATGTAAGGGAGAGAATGATTGCTACAAGCTGAAAGAAAAGTGCGTTGTGCGGGAAGAAATGTGTGGGGGTGCCAGAGAAGCAAGATTATTTGGTGCGTGAGGAGAAGGATGAATACTTGGTAGAGGAGGAGGAAGAGTGCGTGGTGCCAAAAGAGGAAGAATGCGTGATGCAGGAAGAGGGAGAAAAGTGCGTGGTGCAAGAGAAGGATGAAGAGTGCCTTGTACAAAAGGATAAGAGTTCGTGATGCGGGTAAAAGAGTGCGTGATGTGGGAAAAAGTGCGTAATAAAGGAGGAAAGGAGGTATAATGCGGAAAGGTGTGTGGTACAGGATGCGGTAAAATAAGTTGCATGAAGTGGTGCGGGAGGAGGAAGAGTGCGTAGTGAGGGAAGAAGGGCACAAACCTTGGGTTAATGCCACTATTTATTGCCTGCCTCTGACATCTCATTAAGCAGTGTCATGAGCCGCCTGTCATCGAGTGCCAATTAAGTCCGACTTATTGGTGGACTGATCCCCGGCCTGCCACGTGAGGTTGGGGGGTGTTGGTGATGGAATTAGAAAAAAGTGAGAGAAGCAGAATGGTGATGATGGGTGGGAGGTGGGGTGTTAGTGATGGGAAGGGAAGGGGATGGTGGGAGATGATGGTAATGGGTGGTGGAGAAAGGATGGGGAGGACTGGTGATGGGGAGGTGGTGGAGAAGAGGATAGGAGAGAGGTGAAGGTGATGTTGTGGTGAAGGAAACTGTACGTTGTAATGTTGGTTGGTATTGTGGTTGAGAATTGTGGTTGTGGTTAGGTTGTGTTGTTAGGGTTTGTGGTGAAGTGTGATGACTTTTTTGGCACCACACCAGCACCACCAACAGCAGCAGCAGGGCGGAGTGTCGAACCTGTAGGAGGCGAGATCGAATGTCCGTCATCAGCGTAATTATTAAGACACACAAAAGAAAGGACGGAGACGCGCGAGGCAGAAAGACGTCACCGGGGGAGACCTGGCTGGCTGGCTGGCTGGCTGGCTGGCTGGCTGACGAATACGACATCACCGGGGATCACTGTTAGTGGGTCAACGTCAGGTGATGATAGTTATTGTGACAATTTATGTTTGTCTTCCCCGACATTGTCCTGGGGAGAGAGATGGACCCCAAGAATGGTCGCCAACCCTACAAGGCTCCACGGGGCTGATTCCCATAATGCCTCTGATTGGTCGGCAATGACTACTCTGTATCGTCTATTGCTTCTGATTGGTCGGCAATGACAACCTTGAATCCTCTAATGCTTCTGATTGGTCAGCAGTAACAACTTGGAATCATCTAATGCCTTTGATTGGTCAGCATGAGACGATGGGGTCTTTTTATAGTTCCGTGTGGTCAACATTGACGTCTTCCTGGGCCTTATGGTGACTGACTCATTGACTGTGAGTCAGAGTTTCATACAATACTTGTGATTGGTCGACATTGTAGTATTATAATCTTGCAGTGCACTTTGATTGGCGGACGCTGAGATATTATAATCACACAGTACCTTTGATTGATCGACGCTGTGGTATCATGATCACGCATTCCTTTTGATTGGTCGACGCTGCGGTTTTATCTACCGTTGATTGGTCGACACTGAAGGAAACTAACAAGGTCTTTTTTGATTGGTGTTGAAATATCTTCGTATAGCTCTGAGTGATGTGTCGTTCCAAGTGAGATGGAGGTAGTGATGGAAGAGAGGGACGAGAGTGTGAGGTGGTAGTGGTGGAAGAGAGGGAAGAGAGGGACGAAAGTGTGAGGTGGTAGTGGTGGAAGAGAGAGAAGAGAGGGACGAGAGTGTGAGGTGGTGGAGAGGGAAGGAGGTATCGATGGTGCAGATGGAGATAAAAGAGAAAGGGATGTTAGGGAAGGAGAGGGAAATGGTGGAGATGAAAGCGGGAGAGAGAAGATATGAGGAAAGGGGAATTGATGGAGAGGGAAAGGAGGGTGTGGAGGAGAGGGGGGAACAAGGTGGGAGGGAAGTTATGTATTGTCATCAGTGTGCGTGGGAGGTAATCAAGGAGGAGGTAAGGGAGAGGAAGGGGAAGAGAGGAAGGTTTTGTGCCATTCATGGTCAGTGAAAGACGGAAGGGGAGGTCATGAAGGAGGGTGGAGGAAGGAAGGGGAATCATGACGGGGAGGGAAAGGGAGAAGGGAAGGTTGGAGGAAGGTGATGAGGGAGGTAATGAAGAGAAGGTGTTGGAGAAAGGTGATGGAGAAGGGAGGGAGGAGAGGGAGGGTTGCTAGCTGGCAGGTCACGGACAGAATAAAAAGATATCACTCATTTTCATAATTACTCTCCTTTTATGGCATGAGTTTGAGTTCCCCCCTCCTCTCTCCTCCTTCCCACCTTCACCCCCCCTCTCCCCTTCATCCTCTCCTCTCACTTCCTCCTCTCCTTCCCTCCCCCCTGATGTCTCAGCAACTCCTCCTCCTGATTACTACCTCGACTCCTTTGTTTTATCTCTCTCCTCTCTCTCTCTCTCTCTCTCTCTCTCTCTCTCTCTCTCTCTCTCTCTCTCATACTGTGCTTTCTTGTTTATTCTTTGCATTTTTCAGGTCTGAATTCGAAAGAGGTGACCATTCGTAGAAGAGCCAAGTGAGAGGCAGCTGAGAGGTGATAAGTGAGAGGTGAAATGGCTAGAAATGATGAGAGAAGATAATCTGACCAAGGGGGGGTTGTAAGAAGAGGGACGAGTAATTGAGGTGAGAGGGAGTAACGAGAAGGGATTACGACGAGAGGTAGTGGGGTAAGTGAGGAGGTGTAAGTGGAGAAAAGTAATGGGTGATGTCAAATGGGAGTAGTAGGTGGAAGGATAGAAGAGAAGTCACAGATGTCGTAGCTTTATAAGTTATAGTTGTTATCTACATACTAAAGGCTCTTCTAGCATAATTAATAGACTACCCATTAAACCACTGAACACACTACCTTTCTCACATATACCTCTAACCTTCCTCTTATATGCCTCCTAACCCTCTGCCCTTACCTCCCCTAACCTTACCCCTTAGCCACCCCTCCCCTAACCTTCCTTACCCCTTAGCCACCCCTCCCCTAACCTTCCTCACCCCTTAGCCACCCCTCCCCCCATCCCTTACCAACCCCCCTCTAACCCCTGTCCACATTTCATCCGTGTTATGTACTTTAATTATATTAATAAATCAACTCTTTTTTTTATCTTGTCCACGAAGAGAGGAAGGTGAAGGTAGGTGGTGGTGGGAAATAATAATGGAAAATGTGGAAGAATAGTAGTGATAGTGGTAATGGTGGTAGTAGTAGTTGTAGAATAAGTTTGTGGTTTGTGATCTTTTTCTCAATGCTTTTAATTTGCCGTCGCTTCTGTGTGTGTGTGTGTGTGTGTGTGTGTGTGTGTGTGTGTGTGTGTGTGTGTGTGTGTTGTCTTGTGTACCTTTTTCCTATCCAGCACTATTTATTGTTCTCTTTCTCTATTCTTCCTTATATAATTTTCATCTCCTTACCTCTCTCAATTGTGTCCTCTCTCTCTCTCTCTCTCTCTCTCTCTCTCTCTCTCTCTCTTCTACCTCTCTCTCTCTCTCTCTCTCTCTCTCTCTCTCTCTCTCTCTCCATCACACAGTAGGTAAACACCGCTCGGAGTAATGACCAACTATGGTTCAAATGTGACTTTTGCGTGTGGGGTAATACCTAGTCCACCACATCGCCTCCTCTTGGACCTCTCTCTCTACTCCACCACTCCTCCTGTAGTTCCCTTCAGTAGCTATCGTAGAACTTCTCCTCATCCTTTCCCTCCTGTAGTTAATAAATATAAGCCATATGTTTCTATAGAGGCTGTCGTAGAACTCTTGAGTATCATTCCAGCAGGAGAGTATCTGATACACAGGTCAACCGAGACTGGGGAAATATATATATATATAATCCTCTAAAAAAATAATAATAATAAAAACAACCTTTGTTCTATTAGTGTCAACGAGAACCGAAACCTCACAATCCCTTACTCATTGAGAGGAGAGAGAGAGAGAGAGAGAGAGAGAGAGACTGACTGGATAAACACTGGAGAGATTCAGAGATAAACCCAATGTAAATAGAAACGCAGCTCAATGAAATCCCAAAGCAAGAGAGTTTATGACCCTTGTTTCTCAGGGTAAAAAACATATCATATACAGCATATATAATGTTATTCTGGTTAAGCCTCTCTAAAATTCTACAGCATTTGGATGTGGACAAAATACGTCACCTAGATTTGCTGGGTGTGTGTTAACGGCCCTGCAGGATATGTATGTGTGTGTGTGTGAGGCAGGATATGTATGTGTGTGTGTGTGAGAGGCAGGATATGTATGTGTGTTTGAAGTGAGGTCGTCATTTAGAACGTGGTCGTGATTGTGGTGGTTTAGATGTCGTAGCTTGATGGAGAGTCGTAAATTATGAATAGTAGAAGCGTTTGTGAGGCGTTATTTTTTTTTTTTTTTGCCCGTTGTTGTGGAACTTGTCTTGAAGAGGTGGAAGGAAGTGGTGGTGGTAGTGGTTGGTGGTGGACTTGGTTAACATTATTATTTTGGTGATGTCCTTTTAAGCTACAAAACTCATTATACAAAACTCATTATACCATATTCTACCCTCGAACCTCTCCCCGATTATACCACACGAGCTATAGCCTAATATAATTCCATCTTATTCATTATACTCCCTCTCTATAACACATGTTCCCCAGTGATCCTTCAGTATACTACTATGTTAAGCATGGTAATCTACCATAATTATACTTATTATACTGTATTTATGACATATCTCCCCAAGTATACTAGATTACTTGTTATATCTTGACGTCTCTCTCTCTCTCTCTCTCTCTCTCTCTCTCTCTCTCTCTCTCTCTCTCTCTCTCCTCCCTAGTATGTAATGTAGTAAAATAAATTGTCAATATGAATTTGTCTTAGTGTTATTATTCTCACTGAGTTCTTCTTTCGTCTTCTTCCCCCTCTTTCTCCTGCTCCTCCTCCGCACTCCCAAAGAAGATTGTTATCAAGCGTGTACAGGTCCTGGAAGAACTGTGTCGTTACTACAATTTTCACCTCTTGTTATCCCGAGTAAATCTGGACAGAGCGTGTTAGTTAATAAACAAAATCCCTAGATTATGTCCGTAACTCACCTTCTTGGCTTCCTGTGTGTGTGTGTGTGTGTGTGTGTGTGTGTGTGTGTGTGTGTGTGTGCGTGTCCTAATATGTATTATCCCATTAAAGTTACTAAACGATACATTTAAATACATCCAAACAAGTTTATGAATAAATTATGGACATGTTAATTTTATAGGTATTGATGTATGAATTATTTAACATTACCTGTATGAATAGTTGATATACCTTATGTATTTTTTGTGTATACATTAATGTATTGTGTATCCATGCGAGTGTTATGTTGTAAGGATTATTACTGTATAAATAAATACAATAATCGTGTTGTATTGTTTAAGGAATTAAATTAGTTCCATAACACTATTGTATAAATTGTTGGTGTATATAATTTACCACCAGAATTATGTTGTATGAATTATTGTATTATATAATTAGTCTCAACTATTGTATTATTTTTCAATTATAAATAAATATTGTTGGTTAAATTGTTAAAAGTCTAATTAGCATTGGACTTGTGTGTGAATTTAGTCACGTGGTAACTTGTTCGTGTAAAAATTAACATCATAGTGTATAAATTATTGTATACAGTATGAATTAGTGGAAGATTATAGGTGTATAATTTATTAGGTTGTAAGCGAGTATTTGTGTAGTGTCATTTGTTGGATTATAGATGAACGATCCGGGTTATAAATTGCTTTGTTATATACATTTTTAAAATATCGATAAACATTAGAATCTTTGCTATATAAATTGTTGGGGGTGTAACTCAGCATTGTTATATACATCGGAGTAGTAATATGCACGTGTTATATAAATTAGATAAAATAATGAGTGTGTTATATAAATTGATGATGTATATAACTCAGCATTAATATAGTTTTTATATACAAGTTTCTGGAATATAAACTTACAGAGTGCTATATAAACTGCTATCAGTATAGGCTGGCCACACACTATTGGAGGAACGGCTACACTTTTGGAGGGAGCGGGCAGAGGGTTTAGGGGCGATTATAGGCTTAAATCACATGGTAGAGTGATCATTATGACGCTGCTGGCTGTGGGTGGGTTTGGGAATGTGCGTGCGTTCGTGTACACCACACACACACACACACGTCGGCTCGTGTGTCTTAGAAGCCGAAATGTAATGCAAATCGCAGAGTGACACGAAAATCGCTCATAAATCGCCGACTTTCCCTGCGGTTCACACGACTGTTGATCTGTGTGTGTGTCTGTCTGTGGCTGTTGAGTGCGTCCGTCCGTGATTGGTGTCCGTCCATTTGTAGTTGGTGTGTGTGTGTGTGTGTGTGTGTGTGTGTGTGTGTGTGTGTGTGTGTGTGGGCTTGATGGTGATGTTGTAGATATTTGATGTAGGTATTGGCATGGGTGTTGATGTAGGGGTCACGTAGTAGCTTGTAGCCGGCCCCTTGCTCGTGACCCGCGGCTTTTCAATTTATTTAATGAGTGTGTGTGGCCGCACGGAAAACGATTTGGGTGATGCCTGTTTATTTTTATGATAATTGACATGACATGGATTTAAATAATAAATATGACGCTAGTATGAGAGTGGATGGTAAAATGTGAGATAGAGAGAGGGGGGGTGGAGGAGGTAGTGGAGGCAGTGGTGGGTGGGGTGGAAGGGGTAGTAGTGGGTGGTGATGGGTGGGTGTGGTTGGTGGGAGAGGGACAGGTTGGCCGTGAGAGGGTAAGGAGGTGGATGGATGATGGATGGAAGCGGATGTTGAGTGGAAGGAAGGAAAACAGGAAGGAGTGCGTTTGGGGAAGGAAGGTGGAAAGATGAGGGAAGGTGCGGACTGCAGAAGAGACGTAGGGAGGGGAGTGTGGAAGGTAAATGCTGGGGAGATGTAGGCGAGGGGAGGGTGGGGGTGTGGGGGGGAGAGCAGATGGTGGGGGAGAGGGGAGGAACTGGGGAGGGCACATGGTGGGGGGTTGGAGGGGGTTTCGTGTCGGGGTCAAATCTTTTTAAGCCATCGCTAAGTCGTAAAGTTAATGCTGGTCTCCTCGTGGCTTATTGTGGGGTTATTAATTTAGTCTGAGTGTTGCAGTGTGTGTGTGTGTGTGTGTGTGTGTGTGTGTGTGTGTGTGTGTGTAGTGTGTGTGTGTGTGTGTGTGTGTGTGTGTGTGTGTGTGTGTGTGTATGTGGGCCACTGTCTGTGTTACACTAGTGGATGGTCTGTGTGTACGTGACACTGTCCCCACCACGGTCAGGGATTGGTTGGTAGTGAGTAGATCCTTGGAGTACAATGTCCAGTCATCTGTGCAAGAAGCCGACCCTCACAGTTGATTGGTCAGTTTTTTTCTATGTGGAGACCGATCCTGAAAGCTGATTGGTTAGTGTTTTTTTTTTATGTGGAAATCGATCCTAAAAGCTGATTGGTCAAGATTTTGCCTGTGAGACCGACTCCCACAGTTGATTAGTCAGCATCATGTGTTTTCCATTAAAAAATATTGGTTTGTATTTTTGCAACAAATTTTCTCAGGCTTCAGTGTCATAGTCTTATATTTAGGCCACACTCTTGGCTATATGCAGGTGTGTGTGTGTGTGAACAGGTATGTGTGTGTGCAGGTGTGTGTGTATGCAGGTGTACCCAGGATCATGCTAGCAAGGGGTCTTAGAGAGCCCTTGGTCACATCCACCCAAAAGAGAGACAGAAACAGAGAGGCCCGCCCCCAGCTCACCCAGCCTGCGATTCCGGTTGTCCACGACTATTTCCAGAAGTCATTTCCTCTATCGCCCATCCTCTCCTCCTGTCTTCCTCCCGTTCCCCTTCTTCCTTCCTCTCCTTCCTCTTCTCCCTCTCCCTCCCCTCCCCAATCTCCTGTACCAATTGTCAGAGAGTCTGGGGAAGAAAAAGACTATCTAGAACAAGGGTCGAGGCACACCCTACCCTTCCCTCCCATCCCTCCTTTTCTCCCTTTATCCTTCCCTCCCTTTCCTCCCTAACCTCCTTTTCTCCCTTCCCTCCTTTTCTCATTTTTAACTTTATTTCCTCCCTCCCTCCCTCCCCTTCCTCCCTCCCTCCTCCCTCCTCCCTCCTCCTCCTCCCTCCTCCTCCCTCCCTCCTCCCTCCCCCTCCCTCCTCCCCTCCTCCTCCCCTCCCTCCCTCCCTCCCTCCCTCCTCTCCTTCCCTCCTCTCTTCTCCTTTTCCCTCCTCCCTCTTTCCCTGTCTCTCCCTCTTTTCATATTTCTAACTTTCTGTCCTCCCCCTCCTTCCTTCTTTCCTCCTTCCTTCTTTCCTCCTTCCCTCCCCCCACTGTTCCAACTCCTCACTTTCTCTTTCTTTACCGTCACTCGTCCTTCCACTCTCTTCTTTCTGTATCTCATCGACTTGTGAGTGTTCCTCCTCTTCTCCTCCGCCTTCACGTTATTATCAAGTGTCTCTGTTCCTTATCATCCGTCCGTGCTTATCTCTTCTTTCCCTTTTATCTTCTCCCTCTTCCATCTGTATTTACCCTTCATTCCCAATACTTTCTTCATTTATTATTATTACTACTACTTCCCCCTATCATCCTTCTCCTCCTTCTCCTCCTTCCTCCCCTCCTTCAACTCCTCCTTTAACCCCAAACAACATTGTGACTCATTCTAATCCTCTTCTACATCTTCCCTTCACCCCATCTCTCTCTTTCAAAGCCTTCCACCCCTTACTTCTCCCTCCTCCAGTTCTCCTTTCCCATTATCATATCCCTTTACGCTGTCACTTATTCCATCCCTCTTCTGCAACAACCTAAGTCTTGCAACAACCTCCTCACCCCATCCTTCCCCCCATCCTACATCCCTCTCCAAACTGTCCATCTCTTGCAACCTAACCTCCTCCCCCCTCCTCAACTTTACCGTCTCCCCCTCCCTCTCTCTCCCATTTCACCATCCGTCTCCTGCGACGACCCCCCCCTCCGTCTCCCCTCCTTCACCCCCTCCCACATTTCCCCCCCTCCCACATTTCCCCCCCTTCCCGTTACCCATCTCAGAGACTGTCTGTCCGCCGTTTCATTAGTGTAATGCCGCGTGGTGTCTCAAACAATGCCCAGCAGGCGCTTTGATCCTCTGTCACTGAGCTTATTTGGGGGGAAGAGAGGGTTGGGGGGAGGGGAGGGGGGGGGGCAGTACGGACGCCTGGAGAGCTCTAGGAGATAGGTCTCAGTGGTTGGTTGACCCTAGGTTGACGTTGGCATGCCCTACCCTAGTCCTAGTCCGTTCTACCCTCCCTCCCACCTCTCCTGTGTGCGCGTGAGCGTGTGCGCGCAAGTTGGAGTATTTGTTCCGCCTTTATTAATTATCGCAAGAAGTGTAAAGGAGGCAAGTTTGATGATGGAAGCGCGGGGGTCTTGTCCAGGTATGTGTAAGGGAGGAAGAGAAGGAAGAGAGAGAGAGAGGGTGGGAGGGAGGGACGGACGGAGGGAGGAGTAAGTAATAATGGGCCGGGATGGGTGGCAGGCAGGTGGGTGTCGATTATTGGTGCTGCTGCGAGTGGGGGGTTGTGTGCTCACCAGAGTGTACGCGCGCGCTCACACACACACACACACACACACACACACTCACTCTCTCTCTCTCTCTCTCTCTCTCTCTCTCTCTCCAGGTAATACAATATTTAAACCTCCTTATTGATACCCAGTAATCATCGTACAATTAGCCCAGGTAGAAATAATCAGAGGAGACGATACCTGCCCCACACGCAAGCGATGACGATGATGATGATGCAAATATAAACTAATTAATTCAATAAGAGTATTATAGGCGACTGATCCTAATGAAATGTGGCCCTATTAATTGATTTTGTTTCATTTACTTGATTGGATTCCATAAAAAAAAAATTCTCCAAAATTGAACGTGTGTGATACTTAAGAGGGGGGGAGGGTTAGATAGGGGGGTAGTGTATGATACTTAGAGGGGGGTTAGATGGGGGTAGCGTATAATACTTAGAGGGGGTTAGATGGGAGGGAGCGTATAATACTTAGAGGGGAGGTTAGATGGGGGGCGTAAATTAAGAGAGGAGGGTGTGGGTAAATTATATTGTCTAATCAAAGTTATTGAAATAAGTTATAATAGTTAGCTAAATTATGAAGAAAAAAATTTAAAAAAATTAGTGAAAATATGTATTATCTTACCTTAATTAGGGGGGAGAGATAAGTTATATTTATAAAGACATATTAAATAATTACTAGAACTATATTAAATAAACAATACTGAGGAAATTTTTAAGAAAAACGATCGTAAAAATCTTTCCATTGGCGAGATTTCATATTCCACCTGAGAGCAGATTTTAATCGGGATAAATCGGCTCAAAGCCAGATAGATACAAGGCATAAATCCTTTCTTAATGGAGGTATGGTTTCTGTCGACGTGTATAGGAGCCAACAATCACAGTAATGACTCACCCGCCCGGTTCGTCATTAGGCAGAGTGCGTTCCCAAATTATAGTCGATTATCAGCCTTAATGATGTATAATCCTCTATAATCCTTGATCCTGAATCACCTGTATCGCCTAGGCTATGATCCTTGTTTGATTCTTGATATTGGACGTTCATATTTGACGTTTTGGGGGAGGTGATGGTGGGGGTAGTAGTAGTAGGAGTAGGAGACGTAGTAGTAGTAGTGGTGGTAGTAGTATAAGTAGTAAAAGTAGTAGTAGTCAATGGTAGTATTCGTTCAAACCTCAATATCCATCTTGCTTGACCTTGACTGAATAGTATGTCAAGCGTGAGGGGATGGTTAGTCTCTTGTGTACAATGTGGCTACAGGTAACGCGGTGACCCATTGTCGACCCTCCTTGTTAATATTTAATGGCCGTATGTAAATTAGTGAGCTGTTGTAACGTACTGTTAAGGACAGGTCTGATGGGTCTACGGATGAGCAATTAATATACTACTGAAGGAAGGTGTTTAAGGAAGGCATTGCACATAGTTGTTAAAGGAACGTTTTGCAACATCCAGAAATCCTTTACCTGGTAGAACTCGAAGTGAAGTTTGTTGATAATTCTGCCAAGTTTACAGCAGGGTGAAGTTTGAGTAGGTTAGGTTAGGGTGGGCTAGGTTAAGTTACTGTAGGTTAGGTTTGTAAAGGTTAGATTGGGTGAGTTTTAATGAGGTGAGACTGGGATGGGTTAGGATAAGGTAACTAAGGTAGACTAAGTTTGGTTAAGTTTAAGTCGCTTAGGTTAAGTTAGATTTGATTCGAGGAGGATAAATACAGGTAACGTTGCTCTCGGTTAGGTTAAATCGATCAAGCACACTGATATAGCTTAATAAAAGTCGGTTCTTTGAACACCGACAACATGGTCTTGTGGTTACGTGTGGGAGGCGCCCCGCTCTGCATCCATTACCGAGGCTACAAAAACACGAGTTGTCTTCAACACGGATTCTCTTGTTTTGATCTTGTAAAAACGTAAGAGCTTCTACTCCAACACCTGTGTGTGTGTGCGTCTCTCTCTTACACACACACACACACACACACACACACACAAATGTACGTTGCTGGCATTGACAATATACACCCATCTGGATAAAATCCCTGGGTGCCCCCAAAAACAACAGGAGAGGATCATGGGTAAGTTTTAATGTAAACAGCTCCCACCTGCCCAGATTTGGAGCCATTGTGTTTGGATTATGTTCACTGTGAACTCGGTAATTCTAGTGCTGTGAACGCTTGGGTGGGGGTGGAGGAGGGGTAGGGGAGTGGGAAGAGAGGAGGGAGGGGGGTTATCCCACGTCCAGTAACGCCCAGTTTGTGGGAGGGAAAGAGAGAGAAAAAATACAATATAATTTTCATGGCGGAAAAAAAAAATAATGTTTCATGTGATTTTTTTTCTTCTTTTAAATGTGCGTTATGGGAATTTTTTTTCTGTCCACTTCCGATGGTGGAATCTGATTAATTTTTTGTTCTTAGTTGTTTCTGGTCTTTATTTTTCTGTGTTTGTGAACAATAAAGAGTCTCTTCAGTTGTTTTGCTGACACGCACGCACACACACACACACACACACACACACACACACACACACACACACACACACACACACACACACAAATTTGGTAAGAAGCTTCTACATCCTCGACACCGGCTCCTACTACCACCTGAGATCCCTAGCCCGAGAATTGCTGTTCGACACCACAACCGCATCCAGCCCATACGTGCACGAACTGGTCGCTATAAGAACAGCCCAGTCCCAACCACTGTAAAAATTATCAATAACTTGTAATAGACCAGTGTATTCACTCCCAGTAAACACTACTTCTTGCACTGTCACTATGTTGAAATGCACTGTAGTTTGAGCTTTTCCCCATCCAGTTATTATATATCTTATTTGTATCACTTATGTTACTTGTATATTATTTGTAATTCGTAACCCATTCCCCAAATATGTAACTGTATATTTTCAGCCTTCTGGCTGCCAAGCTCTTTCAATAAACCGTTAATTATTATAATTATTATTATTACACACACACACACACATACATGTTACCCAAAATATCTTCCACTTACACCAAAAAATAGACATACATACACACAACAAAAACCTACACCCCTCACACACACACCTACACACCCCCACACACACACCCCATGCCCACCCACCCACCCACCCACAGAGCAGGAAGTTCCAGTGATAGGCTCACAAGCTACACATGGGTGACTAACCTAATCGTGCAATCAACTAATGCAGCGGTGACGGCCAGCTCGCGTCTAATGGTGATTTTACCAACGTGGGTCTCCAACTCTCCCTACCCCTTGACTCTGACCCTTATGTTAAGAGAGAGACAAGGGAGGTTTTTGCCTCTCCTTTAAGGGGTTGAAGGGTGGTGGGAGAGAGAAGAGGGATTGGACATGGTTCCCTTTGGTTCTCGAAATACTGATTTGATTTAGTCGAGGGAGTTTTTAATATGATTAGAAGCGATTGGATTTCTGGAGATTGGGGATGAGGGAAAGGGGGGGGGGTTATTGTTGATGATGGCGGTGTGATGGAGATCTTAAGCCCTGTGTCTTTGGTTGTTGTTTTTGTCGTGTTATTTAAGAAACTTGTTTTTTGTTACCTTTCTGTCTTTCGGCAAGTGATGACTTATTGACCTACTGGTAAATGCGTAAGGGCAGCACCTAATTTGCATGCTCACGTGTGTGTGTGTGTGTGTGTGTGTGTGTGTGTGTGCAGAAAATTTCCTCTAATAGTTAGTTTTTTAACAATTCTTTCTCTTTCGGTACCGTGATGGTTATTGGCCGTCTCGTAAATACACCTCATTTGCATACACCCATCTAACTAATATACATCTGTTTGTCTGTGTGTCTGTCTGTCTCTCTGTCTGACCATCCGTTTGTCGGTAAATGAGCGTGAGCCTCCGGGACCTTTAAACGTAGACAACACATTTGCACATCTGAGTAATTTATATTTCAGTGTTGATTGTTCATCTGGCTAATTTGCCCATGTAAGCAATTTGCATATGAAACTAATTTGCGTACCGAAAATTTTTCACTGATCTTAATAGGGGATATAAATCTACAGAGAGTATTAACATGTTTTTTTTACCCCCAGTGCAGTAATAGTGTTTACATGAAGAGTAAACAATAATAATTATACTTACAAAATATAAAGAAGTTATTACCTAAAGAAGGAAAATGGTTGAGAGAAAAAAACCCGTAGTTGATAGATGATAACAAGTACCAATAGTTGTGTTTAGATTATTGTGTTAAAATTATCTAGAAAAAAATATATTATAAATTATCAATAAAATTAACCCTAGTTTTATTTTTAGTAAGTTGTATAGATGTGAGGGAGAAATGTAATCTCTCTCTCTCTCTCTCTCTCTCTCTCTCTCTCTCTCTCTCTCTCTCTCTCTCTCTCTCTCTCTCTCTCTCTCTCTCTCTCTCGGCTACTCGCACCTCCACTACCACTCTCACCAGACCTTTATTTATAATTAAAAAAGAATGTTGCCCGCTGTCACAGTTGTTTTGTTTAGTGATGAACAACAGCTAAAATTAGTCATTGTCCCTCCCTCTCCCTCCTCCTTCCTCACTCCCCTCCCCTCTCCTTCACTCCCCCCTCTCCTTCACTCCCCCCTCTCCTTCCCCCCCCTCTCCTTCCTCCATTCTGTCTCCATCCTCCCTCCTCACCCCTTGTCTGCCCCCTTCCTTCCACTTCCTCCTCTCTCTTCCTCCCTTCTCTCTTCCAACTCCCTCCTCATTCTTCTCCTGCACTCTCTTCTATTTACCCCCCCTTCTTCTTCTCTCCCTTCTCTTTCTCTCCCTTCCTTCCTCACCTTCCCCTAAACAAATATGCTTAATAGTAACAGAAGAAAAAAATAATAAATATTTATATAAAAGTTAAAAATGTTTATTCAACCTTTCGTGTTTGTCTGTTCCTGAATAACTGATTTATTTTATTATTATTATTTTTATTATTATTTTGTATTTTTTTCGTATTTTTTTGTGATATTTCGTTTTATTTTGTATTTCATTTATTAGTGTTTTTTTTTATTTATTTTTTCTAGGAAGTGTTAATCAGGTGACGTGTGTTGAGTCGATCATCATCCTGGGCTTCGTATAATCTCTGGGCTCTGATTGGACTATGGATCGATCTTGATGTAATTATTTTATTTTTCGGTCGTGATTAATCTAGCTGTGATTATTTTTTTAGGGGGGTTACCCTGACTGATCCCTTCCTCTGATTATATTTGTTTGTGACTAACTCCGCTAGGATTACATGTTCTGGCGTAATGAAGGCGCCGCTATGATTATTTTTGGCCTTGGTTCGTTTAACTTGAATACTCTTGCCATGATTGGAATTTAATATAATTGCTATCATTATCTCTGCTAGTGATTAGTCTTTCCCTCATATTTTAAGTGTGTTGTTCATTTGAGTGCGTTTTAAAGCTTAGGAATATAAAGTTAATTTGTATATTATTAGAACTGTTATGCCCACGTGAATAATGTTTAGAAAAGCGTCTTTGTTTTAGCAGTAGAGTTTATTAATTAAGTTTATATATACAGTATAGGCGAAGGCGATTAGAATATATTTATATACGCACACTGGATAAGTGGAAGTCTCTGTGGGTCAGTCAGTCAGTTATTTAATTAGCCACTTAGTTCAGTCAGTCAGTCAGTCAATAAAGGCGTTCATTTGAGAGTCAGTCAGTGAATGCGTTTAAATGACTTATCAAACGTAACTTATAAAAATATTTTAACGTATTTATAATGTATTGCCACCACCACGTCATCATCTACCTCCCCACCACGTCATCATCTACCTCCCCACCACGTCATCATCTACCTGTCTCTCCTCAACCACCACCACGTCATCATCTACCTCCCCACTACGTCATCATCTACCTCCCCACCACGTCATCATCTACCTCCTCCACCACGTCATCATCTACCTGTCTCCCCTCCTCAACACCACGTCATCATCTACCTCCCCCACGTCATCATCTCCACCATCATCTACCTGTCTCTCCTCAACCACCACCACGTCATCATCTACCTCCCCACTATGTCATCATCTACCTCCCACCACGTCATTATCTACTATCCTCACCACGTCATCATCTACACCCCACCACGTCATCATCTACCTCCCCACCACGTCATCATCTACCTCCCACCACGTCATTATCCTCCTCACCACATCATCATCCTGTCTCCTCAACCACCACGTCATGTCTACCTCCCACCACGTCATCATCTACTCTTCTCTCTCGTCATCATCTACCTCCCACTATATCATGTCCCTCCTACGTCATTATCTACCTCTCACCACGTCTACCTCCCCACCGTCATCATCTACTGACTTTTCTGCTGAGTCGATGTAGGGGACAAACAACAACAACGTATATATATATATATATCTCTCTCTCTCTCTCTCTCTCTCTCTCTCTCCTTTGTTTATTAATGAGTGGTGTAGAAAAAGAGGCTTCATCATCCTCGTTAACTGAACAATTATAACCGGAGATCCCGTAAAGACAAGGAACAAAGTGAGCCTTACGCACGAGAGCCAAGCGTCACTCACTGCAGTATATTTAAAGTACTACCAACACTTTTCTCTTTATAATGAACTAAATTGAAACGTTAATTAAAGCAAGAACGCAAATAACGCAATAAATGCAAAAATAATCAGCGTAATTTGTGTTTATTTATGTTCGTAATTGGTAAAATAAACACGTGTAAATGAGACCGTTCGTGATAGGGCTTGCGTGACGTCACATGTCAACAAACATGACTGTCCCTGGTGCAGAAGTGAATGTAGGATGTTTCAGCCACGCGAAATGCTAACAAGACGGTTTTGTTTTGACAGGTAGTTAAGAGAATGAAAATGGCCTCCGTGAAGGTGTAATAAACAGTCATACACCTCAGTAACAAGCCATTTCTCCTCTCTGAGCGGGTACTGTGGGATGAGACTGGTCAGTAAAGTAACCACATGAATTGCTAATAAGCCATTTATCTTCTTTGGTCAGGTAATTAAGAGAATGAAAATGGCTTCCGTGCAAGTACAATAAACACACACATACATTACTAACAAGCTGTTTCTCTTGTTTGGGCAGGTAGTTGGAGGATGAGAATGGCCGCTGTGGAGGTGGGCAAGACGACAGGCAGCCATGAGTGCGGCGGCTGCGGCAAGAGAATCAACGACCGTTACCTTCTGAAGGCCGTCGACCGGTACTGGCACGAGGACTGCCTCAAGTGCGGCTGCTGCGACTGCCGGCTGGGCGAGGTCGGCTCCTCACTCTACAAGAAAGCCAACCTCCTCCTCTGCAAGCGTGACTATCTCAGGTAAGTCCAGCTGGCCTCTCGGACAAACCACAACGTCGGTCTTATAGTAACAGTGATCTGTACTGTAACGAGGAGTGGGTCTCAGGTAGTGGATGGAGTCCTTGGTGCTGGTTTTAGAAGGATTTTCAGGTACAGGAAGAAACCATCAGATTCCTGAAAATCCCCGGATACAGCAAATCCCCAGAATCCCGAAAATCCCCAGATATCAGAATAAACCCCCAGATATCAGAAAAACAAAACTCCAGATACCCGGAAGGAGGTTAATTAGGCGTGGGTGAATTTATTTTAAAGTTGTCATTAATTAAGGTGAGGTTTTCGTTCCAGGTAAGACGCTAGTTATTATTGTGGACGTGAGAGGGACTTTTATTTTTTTTTTAAATTAGACACTTAATGTTAAATAAGAAAGAGAGTTTTCTGGGACGGGGCTGTTACCTGCTGCTGCTGTTGTTGTCGAGTGAGTTGTCAAGGAGAGTTTTCTTTGTTTTCCTTCTAGTTAGATAGGGAGGATTGCTTCTCAGGTGAGGGGGAAAGTTTTTAATTAGGCTCCAGGTAGGATCAGAGGGAAGGGGAGTGAGAGGAGGAGAGGGAGGGGGGCGAAGCGAAGGGGTTTAGGTAACTGAGTAAAACAGGTGTTTTTGTCATTTGGTAAAATATGGTGTCAGGAAGTCGCATATTGGTAGCTGAAGAAGAGTAAAGGGAGGGAGAGGAGAGGTTGGGAAAGAGAAACGTAGAATAGGAGAGATAAAGAAGGGAGAATAGGAGAGCTAGAGAGAGAGAGAGAGAGAAGGGAGAAGGGAGGATGACATAGAAATATTATAATGATCAAGGCTGAGCTAAGTCGTATATCTTCACTGCTGTATGTGTGTGTTCTTAGATGCTGTTCTGCTCTTACCATGATTGACTTGAAGTTTGTTGATCACTATACTGTAGCAAGAGTGATAGTAATAGTCGTAGTAATTGTTGTTATGGTTGTGTTGGTGATAGTATTTATAGTAGTTGCAGTTATTTATTTAGTAATTTTAACCATTATATAATTTTCTCACTTTCGTTGCCTATAATACCTGGTTGAATGGACAATCAGGAGGTATATGCCACTCCAGGCGTCATCATCCCAAGCCAAACACAGCTCTTCACAGCTCAGATGTAACCCATACTCAGCAAGCCCAGCACATCCCTAGCACACTGTCAACAGAACCCTAACACACACACCCCAAACAATACAAACACAGTCTCCAAACACAGCCTCAAGCATCTCAAGTACGAACTCAAAACTCAGCCTGAAGCAACTAGTTGTTGTTGTTATAATGTTATTACTGCGCTTCAACAACGAAAGTCTTTAGGCGCGTAACAAGGTTAGTAATACATTAGTCCAACAACAACAAAATTATGAGAGATAGAACTGCCTCTGTAAGCCACAAACACGGCCTCAAGCAGCAGTAACACAAACCCCCAAACAAGTAACTCAAAACACAACCACAACCATTTTACAACCTCACCAAAACCCCTGAAACAGACCACACCACCTAAAACACAACCCCCTCCCCCCCTCCCCCCAAAAAAACTCACTCCAAACAACAGCAACACACTCCACTCCAGCAAACACAAGCGGACAACAAGCACGCCGCCCCGCCTCTCACACAGTTGAAGAAGATGGTAACTGGAAGCCGTAATTAATGAAGAGTGTATAATGGCAGAGTAATTATTGTTATCTCAGTTAAGGGGAGACTTAATTGGAAGGGAAGAGGATATGCCGTAAGTAGAAGTAATGGGAAGATGACCACTAATGACTGGTGCTGCCTCGGGAACGAGTGTTGTAGCCCTTAAGGGAGGAGGGGGGGGGGCATTCGTGTAGCACAACAAGAGGTTTGAAAGGAGAGAGAGAGAGAGAGGTGCGTGTAACAAGAGGTTTGCAGACAAGAGTGCGTGAGTATACAATGTCCACGTGGGGTGACTAAGGATGGGGATGTGCCGGGTGAGGGAGGATGTGGGTGCGGAGTGAGGGAGGATGGAAGTGTGTAGGGTGAAGGTGGATGGAGTAGTGAGGTAACTAGACTGAAGGACACTTATAAAATGTTCAAGTTTAAAAGTTACAGTAATTTAACTTCTGGAACTTGAAGGAGTTAAAATAATAATAATAATCATGGTAGTTGTTGTTGTTACATTATGGTTTTCATGGTCATATGTACTTTAATTGATTATATTTTCATTCTATTATTTATCAATTATTTAATGAGGCTGGCGAGACTTGGGCCTCGGCCTATCTCAATGTTGTATAATAAAGTTAATTAGATATAGTCTTAGTTAAAGGTGTGTAGGTGCCCTCCTTCTGGTCCTCCTCCACCCCTCCTCCTCCTCCCGCCCCTCCTTCTCCTCCTCCTCCCCTCCTTCTCCTCCTCGCCCCCTCCTTCTCCTCTCCGCCCCTCCTTCTCCTCCCCTCCGCCCCTCCTTCTCCTCCCCCTCCGCCCCCTCCTTCTCCTCCTCCCCTCCGCCCCTCCTTCTCCTCCCCCTCCGCCCCCTCCCCCCTCCGCCCCCTCCTTCTCCTCCTCCTCCCCCTCCTTCTCCTCCGCCCCTCCTTCTCTCCTCCCCCTCCGCCCCCTCCTTCTCCTCCCCCTCCGCCCCTCCTTCTCCTCCTCCGCCCCTCCTTCTCCTCTCCTCCCCCCTCCTTGCTTGGCCTTCTCCGCCGTACAGTTTCTACTACTACTACTACTACTACTACTACTACTACTACTACTACTACTACTACACTCCCTCCATACATACATGTGAGACACTTTACATTCTTTACAAGGTTGAAGTAGACACATCCGACCTTGTGACTCTAGGTAGATAGATGTAGAGCGCTTGGTCACTAGAGGTAGGTGTAATGTAAGTCAGGTTCACCACAGTAGACCATATTAACCTCTGCACACACGAGCTATTTTGAGGCTTGTTGCCACTAACTCCGGTTGATGTAGATTGGTGAAAGAAGTATGTAAGGGTAGATGGTATCAGGGAGGATAGGTAGTGGCAGGGTGAATAGATGACGATAGGGAGGGTAGGGAGTGGCAGGGAGGGAGGGTAGATAGCGGCAGAGAGGGAGGGTAAGGAAGCGAGGAGGGAGGAGTAGATAGCAGCAGAGAGGGAGGGTAGATGGGCGCAATAGGGGAGGGAGGGTAGATATGTGAGTGACAGAGAGGGGGGTGGAGGAGGGAGTAGATAGCAACAGGAAGGGTGGAAGAGATGGGTAGATGAACAATTTAAGGATGTAACCGAGCTTCTCTCAGTGTTGGATTAACATGGTCACTCCCCAGAGAAAGACATGGGGGTGGGTTTAATTGGCGAGAAAGGGGAGACATAGGAGAACAGGGGAGAGCGAGGGAGGGGGGAGGGAGGCAGCACGAGAAAGGGGTAATGGGAGGGGCTAGATTATAATAGGAAAGATGGAAGAGTTAGACAGGGAAAAAAAGGAGAGGGGGAAATGGAAAGGGAAATGGTTAAGATTAGAGAAAAGGGGAAGGGGGGGAGGGTCAGACGGGAAAGGGGAGATGAAAGGGATGGGATGGGAAAAGTCAGATGAGAGTATCAGGAAAGTTGGGGAGAGGGAGGTAGGGTAAGAAGTGGAATGGGAGAAGATTGAGATAGAGGAAGAAGACCGAGGTAGGTGGAAGGATAATGGAAAAGGTGAGAGTAGAGGGGGAGGGGAGGAGGTGGCCCAAGTTGTGAGTATCAAGGGAAGTGGGCTGAGTGAGTGAATTATGGAGAGGTGGACCTGGTGACTGTGTGTGTGTGTGTGTGTGTGTGTGTGTGTGTGTGTGTGTGTGTGCGTGTGTGTGCTCAGAGTTGAAGTGAGTAGAATTAAAACTGAACGAGTAGTATATGATAAAGGCAGAAAATCATAGATAGAAGAGATATAGAAAGATAAAGTGGAGGAGGAGGAACGAAGATAGTGTGTGTATGTTGTGTATGTTGGAGGTGGTGGGAGGAACCTCTCGTACTGCTAGTTAATTAAGGATTAATAGGAGATCAGAGACCCCCTTCCCCCTTCTCCACCACCACCACCGGCCACCTTGCTTGGAGACGTGTGTGTGTTTATTTATCAAATAGGTGTCAGCTAGCCCCGTGGTCAGTCCTTCAGAAAATACCACTATATATACGGGAGAAGATGACCGTCAGTACCTCAAAGCTCCCCGGCGTCCACATCAGATTTACCGTGATGTGAGGGGAGCTAGAGACACCCCCTCCCCCTCCCCCCCCCACCCACCCCTCTTTCTCCCTCCCTCTCACGCCACACTGAAGCTTCAATCACACTCCTTAGTACCCGGCTGCCTCCTCCTCCCCACTGCTTCTCCCACGACTCTCCTGCCGCCCAGCTCCTACTCCGCCCCACCCCTTAAGCCCCGCCCCGCCCCCGCTCCTCTGCTCTTCCATCACGATTCTTCTATTCTTGTCGCTTCATGTACTGAGCCTCTCCCTGGTACATCCTGCCCTTCAACCCCTCCCCACCCCCCCCACCCTGGACCTTCCCCTTGCCTCCCTTTGTAGTCTTATAATCTCCCTTTGTATACCCCTACAATCTTAATCACCTTCCTGTACCTTTAACCACTTCCCTGTGCCCTCGAAAGGACAGACAAACAGGCAGACACACACACACAGTATCTCGTTTAAGGACACCCGCACCTTTGTTCTGATACAGTTCTAGCAGCAACAACACTTAACTATTTGCCGGTAACATTGTGGGTCATCATATATTCACTGGCGCTACGTGATAGGAATTGCTGTACCTGTGTTGACGTGTCTAAAAAAAGGTCCTGATTTACAAGACCCTTCAGATGGTAGCTATGACACGCCCCCGGGATAGCTACAAGTCATTCGCTGGTGCCTACTGATGGGGGATGGGTGGCACTGTGTACTCCTGATGGTGCCTACTGGCGGGGGATGGGTGGCACTGTGTACTCCTGCTGGTGGTCTACTGACAGGGGATGGGTGGCACTGTACTCCTGCTGGTGGTCTACTGACGGGGGATGGGTGGCACTGTCCTTTTGTTGGGTCTACTACTGTTGTTACCCCCCCCCCCCTCCCCCTAGACTCCTCCTTTCCTAAGACTTTTCTTTAATCTTCCTTCTCCCTAAGACACCTTCCCGAAAATCCATTCTTCATCCTCCATAGTCTTCCCTCCACCTCGAGCACAACCCTCCCTCTCTCCCTCTCTCCCTATTTCCTTCTTCTCGTACGTCTCTCCTCTTATGTCTTATATCGTCTTTTGTTCGTTCATCCTTCCTTCCTCCTTCACTACTGACCCTCTGGCCACACGCCCTCCTCTACCCCCCCCGCCCCCCAGGTCCCTGACACAGGCTAGGAGCGCCGACTCCAGGATCCCGGAGTAATTACCTTCATTGTGGAGAGGCTCGCACAAAAGTGGTTTCTTAACGCCTCTCTCTGCGCTGCTCCAGGACCCCCTGCCTTACCTTTGCATCCCCCCTGCCCTCTGCATGCCCCTGCCTTTTTGCCCTGCTTTCCTCCTGTTTGTTTTTCCCCTGCCCTCTCGCTCCTCTTCTGTTCCTTCTTCCTCTCTCCTTTCCAATTTCTACTCCTTCTCCTCCTCACTCACTCTCCACCCCCTTCCACCAGCAGAATCTCGGGCCGACATGCCGCCCTGGGGTAGTAGGCTCGCTAGTGGGGTCAAATTATCATGCTGGGTCGTTAGTGTGGGTCGTCCCAGGCTGAGGGTGTCAATGAGACTGCACACTAGTTAGCTACGCTGTGTGGTGCCCAGGTGAACCTTCAGGCTAGAGTTGGGGGGTTATGGGAGGATGGCGTAAAATGCGTACAGTAAGTTTGAAGTAAAGGAGCGTTGGTGGGAGGGTGTGAAAGGTGGTGGGAGGGTGTGAAGTGGTGGGGGTGCCGTGGTGAAGGGTGTGGGAGGTGTGATGTGAGGGGAGGGGGTGGTGGAAACAGTGGTGTGTGTGGGAGTGATCTTGATTTACTGGGTGAGGGGGAACAGGTAGGGTAATGTGTCACTCACCTGCCAAGCCTCGTCACTTTCCCCCTCCTCGTCACTTTCCCCCTCCTCGTCACTTGCCTCCCCTCTAGTACTGCTCCTTCTAGAAAATCCTCGTCCTCTCACACACCCTTGGTCAGCCTTCCATCATTCTCTAACCAGCTAGATGTAAAGACTCCCTCCCTCCCTGCCCCCCTCGTTGAACAATCATAAGACTTAACAAGACCACAATGAATTAACCAACGTTAGGGCTACGAGTACCTCCTCTCTCGCCTCCTCTCCTCGTATCTATTTCCTCTCACCCTCCCCCCTTCTTCCCTTCTCTCCTTTTGCTTCCTTCTTCCCCTTCCTTCCTCTCCACTTACCTCTTTCCATATTCTACTCTGCTTCTCCTCCCCTTACTACCTCCCATCCCTCTCTCTTCCCTTTCCTACCTCTCCACTCCCCTCTCTCTCTCTCTCTCCCCCTCCTCCCTCGTTGAACAAACGTATGAGATAACAAGGCCACGACAAATTACCAAGGTTAGGGCTAGGAACTCTCTCTCTCTCCTCCCCCCAAGCTCCCACTCCCTCCCCTTCTCCCTCTCCTTCTCCCCCAAGGTCCCACTCCCTCCATCTCGACCTCCCTCCCTCCCTCCCTCTTTCTCGTTGAACAATCGTATGAGTTAACAAGGTCAGCGGGGGAGGGGCGGGGAGCGGCCTTTCAGCGGGTTGGTGGGTGGTGTGTGGAGGGCCGCCTCATTATAAGTTTCCCCCTGGCTACCAATGTGTCCGGCACTGGCCGATAATTGGCTGTCTCCCATTGCTCGCCGCTCATTTTTTGCCGCGCTTCATCGCAACTACAAGTTCTATTTACATGGCGGTATAGGGCGGGGGTGCCTCAGCCTGCTCTGGGGGGGGAGGGTCAGAAGAGAGGGAGGAGGTAGGGGAAGGGGGGAGAGGAGCTGGAAAGAGACGGGGTGGTAGGGAAGGGAGGGGGAGCTTGAAAGAGAGGGGTGGTAGGAAATGGAGGCTGGAAAGAGATGGGGGTGGTAGGGAAGGGTGAAAAGGAGGGGGGTAGGAGGCTGTAGAGAGAAAGACTGAGGGGGGGGGGAGGCCAGAGGAAAGGCAGGCAGGGAGGGATAAGTGAGGGAAGGTGACTGTGGAGAACGTGGAAGCAGGCCTACTAGCTGAGAAAGAGAGAGAGAGAGAGAGAGAGAGAGAGAGAGAGAGAGAGAGAGGAGAGAGAGAGAGAGAGAGAGAGAGAGACTCTTCCCATTCTGGTTATTGATATTATTGCTTAATGAAGTTACCTTTGTCTCTCTTTACGTCTAATATAGTAACTAGTATCCAGGTGGGGAAGGAAGGAAGGAAGGGCGTTGGGGAAAGGGGGGGGG
Organism: Homarus americanus; assembly: GCF_018991925.1. Lineage (NCBI taxonomy): Eukaryota > Metazoa > Arthropoda > Malacostraca > Decapoda > Nephropidae > Homarus > Homarus americanus. Next base: position 197,847 of record NW_024714121.1, on the reverse strand, counting down.
GGAGAATTTTAGGAAGGAGAAAGAGGATGAGGGGAATTAAATACAAGGAAATGGGTTATTAAAAGAGTAATTACCCGGTTAAATTACCTTATCAATTTACGTAAAGATTATACACATGATATTAGTGCCTCTGAAATACTACAGGTGAAAAATCCTCTTTGTAAATTTTCTTGACACTTCATGACTAACTAGACACACTCTTAAACACCTGAGTAATGAACAGAAGTCATCGCACCTGTACTGTATACTTAGAGACGCCCAGTCAAAGGGGTGTTCAAGGTGAGGAGTGACAGTAAGATTTTTTTTTTCTCGGGAGGTTCTGGCTACACTGTATCATTTTTTTTATGGGTTCTGGTTATATAGCGTCTATTTTCTCATCGGTTTTGGCAATAATCCATCTATATTTCCATATTCTGGCTATACTGCGTCAATGTAGGGGTGTCTGGCAATACTGCATCCATTTTTGGGCGCTTCTATCCATAATGCAATTGTTGATTTCCTCTTGTGTCATGGCTATACTGTTGGTGTTTTCTTCTGCTTGGTGTTGGCTATACTGCACTTATATTCGTGATGTGTTGAGGTGTTTTGTGTTTGTAAGTAGTCGGTAGTCTGAGAGTAGTCCGCTATCTGTGAATAGCCCGCTGTCTGTAAGTAGTCTGTTGTTGTATATATGTGTGTAGCCCCTATGTGTGTGTATAACTCTCTGCGTGTGTAGCCCTCTGCGTGCGTAGCCCCCTGTGTGTGTAGCCCCCTGTGTGTAGCCCCTTCTGTGTTTAGTCCCTCTGTGTGTGTAGCCCTGTGTGTGTAGCCATCTGTGTGTGTGTAGCCTCCCTATGTGTGCATAGCCCCCTGTGTGTGTCTAGCCCCCTCTGTGTGTGTGTGTGTGTAGTCCTCTGTGTATGAGTAAAAAAAATCATAAGTTTACGATAAAAATATATAAGGCTCCCTCATTAGCGTGGATTTTGTGTTAGAGGGAGGAGACCAACACGCCTGTGGAGAGACGAGAGATGGAGATAATGTAGAGATGATGCAGAGATGGAGAGAGAGAGAGAGAGATAGTGTAGAGATGATGGCAAGAAGGAGAGATTGATATTGACAAGGGAGACACGAATTTTTTTGAGGGTGAGAGAAAGTTTGAGAGAGAGAGACAGACAGAGAGTAAAGGAGAGAGAAAGAGAGTAAAGGAGAGAGAGGGAGTAAAGGAGAGAGAGAGAGAGAGAGAGAGAGAGAGAGAGAGAGAGAGAGAGAGAGAGAGAGAGAGAGATGCTGTTACCAAAATACCTCATTAGCAGTTACTCGAGGGTCCTTCGTTAACAGTTTCTCTCACTTCCCATCCTCAGTAATTGCTTCGCGCAATTGGTCGCCCTCTCTATCCCCCCTCCCTCCCCCCTTCCCCATCTACCCCTCCTTTCCTCATCTCCCCTTCCCCTTCCTCATCTCCTTCCCTCCTGTATACCACCCAACCTTTCCGTCCCTCTGTCTATCCCCTGCCCCCTCACTCCCTGCTCTCTTATTTTTTCTATCGCTTTTTTCTCTCTTACCCCTAACCCCCCCCCACCCCCATTTCTCCTCCCTTTAATTCTCCTTTCTCTTCCGCCCCCTCACCAGGACGAGCTAACAGGGGGTAGCGTCCCACCAACAGAGAAAGAGTTAAAACATACTGAGAATCTCAATATCTCTCTCTCTCTCTCTCTCTCTCTCTCTCTCTGTCATCAAATCTTTATTATTTATTATCGTAAGTTAAATGTTTTCCCCCAACATAATAACTTATACTCTTCCTGATACTTCTCACAGACTGCCGTACGATATGTTTTCCCTTATTTATCGTCTGATTCCCTCACCGTCTTCAGCTTCCAGACGTAATATGATATTGTATTATTTTGATTAAAGTGAAAGTGTCCTGGAGTTTTTTTATTATTATTATTATTATTATTATCATTATTATTATTATTATTATTATTATTATTATTATTATTATTATTTACGTATATATTTATTCTTATATGACCACACTTTAAGTTTTACAGTGTATTGATTACCTACTGTACTTCCTGTCTGCCCAATTCTTGTGAGCAGGACAACACAAAACGTATTATTTACCGTAGATTGATAAAGATAATATGCAGGCTCTGTATATCTTCGAGTAAGTGGTTTTAAAGATTCATACTCTGGTTAAAATGGTCTGGTTTTGTTTGTCGTCCCACTTTTCCATATATTTTTGTTGACTTTTTTCTTTTTGGTGGCTAAAAAAAATTGTCGTCACGTATTTATCGAGCTTATTATTTATTTACCTGTGCTTGTGTGACTACGGAGGAGTCTCTCTCTCTCTCTCTCTCTCTCTCTCTCTCTCTCTCTCTCTCTCTCTCTCTCTCTCTCTCTCTCTCTCTCCCCACCCCCTGAACGTGAAGGCGCCTGGTGTTAGGTGTGCAACATGATGGGGATAATTTTTGCATAATTAGTATCTGGGAGAGGTAATGAGAGGCGAGAGAGGAGGGTAGAGGTGAGGTAGGCTGTTGTCCATCAGCCAGCCGCAGCCTTCCCTCTCCTCATTACACCCGGGCCAAACACCTGCCTTCACCTTGAGCAAAACCTGGCGGCAGTGAGGGAGTTATCCTCTTCCATGATGTACGCCCTTATTAGTCTGACCTTTCGTGTTTTTTTATATATATTTATGTGTACAAATATATAAAGTGTACGGGTACATCCTACAGCAAGAACGTACATGTTTACTGGGAACAAACGTGGATCACTGACAGAAATATATACTCATCTGAACGTATGTTTGCGCCCGTATACATGTAAGTTCACCTGTGTACAGAACTTATCTGTCTGCTCCATAGTTATGAAAAGCAAATATTTTTCTTGCCGTGTGGATGAATGTTGCGACGACGTAGTTGTGTGTGTGTCTACCTGCGTGTTACATATAACTTGTGGCTTGAGGAGACATACTCGTATGTCTGGGTGAAGCTTTTCCGAGTTTTCTTTCAGACATTGGATGTCTACACAAGTCGAGTGGTAACAAGTTAGCTGATGGGTGATGGCTGTCTAAATTTTGCCGTGGGTGTCTCGGGTCAGTTGTCGAAACACCTGCCAGGTGAGACAGATTAACGGTGATGCTTTGTTTCCTTCTGGAGCTTCACCTGGCTATTGAGTTTCACCTTAGCTGTCCGGCGACCCATCAGCTACCAGGCGCCTTCACTTCGTTAACGAGTTAGCTTGTTGTTGATATACGAACAGTAGTTACAGACTCACAGGTGCAGACTTGTCTCTTTCCACGTGTTCCTGGGAAAATCCGTCTCTTCGACCGACTTTAACGAGAAAATCCGCTCGCTAGACCACTACACTCCTCACAGACCACAACTCACCTCAGTCCCTCAAAACCTCTGCCTCACGTGCACCTCCTAGCAGTGGTGCAGCACGGTACGTCTACCCCTTTCTTCATCCTCCTCTCAGTCCGTATCCCGACTTCCCACACCTTGGTGTACCGGGGATAGAGAGAGAGACGGGGGATGAGGGGGTACAGGGAGGGGAAGTGGGTGCTGCCTAATTAACTTCCAGGTACCGTCGGCATCGTACCGTTTCTCAAGACAAAGCGATCCAGTCGCCTAATTAATGGTTCCGTGTCTATACGCCAAAGCCTCACAATTAGTCCCTTATGCAAGTAATTTGATATTGTTGTAGCGTCTACAAATTGGGACCAAAGGAGTTGGGGTCCAGAGGGGGTGGTAGACTCTTAGCGCCCAGCCCAGGCCAAGAGGCTAAGTCATGAACCCAATTAAGGAGGAGCCTAACAAACTCACTCCCTCTCCCTCCCTCATCTCTTTTATCCCCTCCTCTCACCCCCTTCTCCCCCCCATCTACCTCCGGTGGCCAATTAGGCTCGAGAACAGATGCTCTCATTTTCTTCCAAGACTCCTATGACAGGTATTTACGATTCGTCATTAAACGATAATAACAAGGTGATGGTGAGACAGTTGACTCTCTCTCTCTCTCTCTCTCTCTCTCTCTCTCTCTCTCTCTCTCTCTCTCTCTCTCTCTCTCTCTCTCTCCTGGCCAGGTACAATAATTGTTCATCTTCGCATTGATCACATTCATTGAGTCGTGATAATTAAAACATTCACCTTATCTACACCTTATCTTGACTGTATCAGGTGAAGATTAGACACCCACAGTTTATTTCACCTGAAGAATAATCATCCAAACACTTCCTTGGGGGGTTAAGTTAGGTTAGGTTAAGGTGGTTAATCTTCACGTGATCCCTCAGCCATGTGTTACACTCAGGGCTATCGATGACCTTTGACTTGGATTGACCATCGATGGCCAGCAGTAACGTGACCTGATCAGCTGGCAATGACGTGACCTGGCCAACTAACAGCAACGTGAACCTAACCAACTCGTAAACACATGACCTGACTTACATTGGCAAATTGAAATATCACCTGACCTGACTTTCATTCTCAAACACTAACTTCACCTAAGTAACTTGCAGAGTAATATGACCCCTGACCAACCAGCAGTAACGTGACCTGAACTACCATGGCCATCAGTAAACGTGACCTGACCTGACCTCTGATACCACCAAGCCCGGACAGAGGGAAGACAGGCAACAGACTGGTCGGCTTGGCTCCCAACAAGGCTGGCTCCTCTGGCCCCTTGTATTGGTAAAGTGACACCCATGACCCCGGGTGCTCACGGCTAATTGAACTTTCATATAGGCGAGTAAAACCAATTTAAACTCGCTCAAGTCCTGGGCTTATATACCTTGGCAGAGAGAGAGAGAGAGAGAGAGAGAGAGAGAGAGAGAGAGAGCCCAGGTGATGTTTTCTAATTTATATTTTTTAATGTCCCAGAAAAACGTAAATTATATTGTGTTTTCTAAATTGTTTAAATAAATTACCTGGTACATCTTACTAGGTACTTCCCTCATGGTAGAAATTAACGTGTTCCATTTTTATTATCGATACTTTTTTTTTATTAAACGAGTAAACTCATAATCTTAATTTCGTTCTGTAAAAAAGTAGTTTTTCTTATAATTTAATTTATTGTTTGGAAAAAAAATCTATCTTTATTGGTTTGAATTTACAACTTTTTGAAACTGTGATATAAGAATTTTCTATCAGTGTTTTATTCCACAAAGTAATGTTACTTATCCTTATTTTGTTAGAAAAAAAATATTACTTCCCTTGCAGAAATTATTTATAACTAACATAAAAGGAAGTTTCTTTACTTATCGTGATATATTTTAAGTATTTATTACCCACAAAAAAATTAAACCCAGCCTACTAACCTAACATAACCAACTTGTTTTAGTGTTTCTTAAATTAAACTCAATTATCCAAATTTCTAACAAGCTAATCCAATTATCTGACTTGTTACTTAAAGCATTTCTCTTCAAAACCAAACCTACTTAACCCAATCCTTCATTAGAAAATAAATATCGGAATGGCCAATCATTTATGTCCTACTTTCCTCATCTTCAAAAGTAAATCAACTTCTTTGAATCTCCCTACAAAAAAAGAAGTAAAATGTAAGTTAGTTAGTGGCGGGTGTGTACTTGTAAATAACCAGGCCAGCATTTCAATATCCATCAAGGCGCCATAATTAGTTCATGAAGAGATAATACTGCAGCTCATCTGGCCATTCTCTCCTCGCTAACTCTCTCCTCCACCACTAAATAATAATTGGGTTTTTCCTCATACGGGGGAGCATGTGTGTGTGTGTGTGTGTGTGTGTGTGTATGTGTAGGTATATATGTATGTGTGTGTGTGTGTATGTGTGTGTAGGTGTACTGTATATGTATGTGTATAGGTGTGTATGTATGTATAGATATGTGTGTATGTATGTATATATATGTATGTTGGTGTGTAGATGTCACTTTTCACGCTATTTTTGTGTGTGTACTCTTGTGTGATCCTGTGCACCTGCATATGAATGTCCCTGAATGTGTGACGGTTCGTGTGTGTGTGTGTGTGTGTGTGTGTGTACATTAGTTGGTGATGAAGGCCCCCCTCCGGTTCATTATCAGGCGGCCGTAGATCACCGACCACCTCTCCTCCACCTCCCCCTCTCTCAGGTAACCCACTAGGCGCCTTTTACTTTTTTTGTCTCACTTCAGGAAAAGTTGAGGCCGTTCTCTCTCTCTCTCTCTCTATATATATATATGTATATACTTGTTATGTAATATATTCTACTATTTTTTTATGTGCTATATATACTATTGATTTTTTTTATTATGTGTGTTAGTTATTTATTATTATTGTTATTATTATTATTATTATTATTATTATTATTATTATTATTATTATTATTATTATTATTATTATTATTATTATTATTATTATTATTATTATCATCACTTACCCTACACTGACGCAGCTTCATCCAGCCAATGTTACTTATTTCCACCTATGACTATCAATTTTCTATTCACCTGAGAGACAGATAACAAATTCATCTACATCCCATAAATCAAGTACCTGCTCTCAACTCCTATGAAAAACAAAACATAAAAACAATACCGTATACTTTGAGGTATATATACGTTGATATACTCATAATAGAGTATGACGACTGACAGGTATGTTGTATAGCAGTGTGGAGAAAGCTAGTATATACCTTTGTGTATATTAACTTGAGCAGGTATAAAGAGGGTGTGTACCATGAGTGCTTGTTTAAAATTGTCTGTGTGGCTGGTAGTGGTAATAGTGGTTGTGTGGGTGGTAGTAGTAATAGTGGTTGTGTGTGTGGGTAGTAGTAGTGGTCGTAGTGATTGTGTTGGTTGTAGTGGAAGTAGTAGTGGTTGTGAGGGTGGTAGTGGTGTTAGTGTTTTATTGGGTAGTTTGGTGGTAGTAGTGGTTGTGTGGGTGGTAGTAGTGGTGGTAGACCTGGCCAGTAATGACACCAACTCTCTTTATTGCATTATGTTAATGTTGTGAGAGGGTGGGTGAGACCATTATCCCAGATGGATAAACATGGATACTAGGGTCAATTAGCATCTGGATTAGTTAGTTGGTCAGCAGAGATATCCATCGGTACAAAAGAGTGGATTGTATTTACTATTGCCTGGCGTGAAAACAGCTTCCTCTAAACCACATGGATAGAAGTGGATATTAATGATGGATAATTAAGATAACATTAGTTTAGTTTGTTGGTCTAGAACCATTTCTATAGATGAACGGAATCTAAATGGTCTCTTAACTATTGTTGGATAAGTGCAAACCCATTCAGTGTCTCTCGGGTGGATAAAGGTGGATAATAATCATTTAAACGAATATCCAGCTATCCGGAGAAATACCACAACTGATATTGATCACGTCACAGGATAATATGAGTCCTTGGAATATTTGGACGAATATTCGATTAAATTGTATAAAACCAGCCAGCTATCCGAACTTAAACACGCTGATAAGAATAACAAGAATTTAATTGAAGAAACAGACACCTTTATACGGAACAAAACAACCTTTTAGAGATATCCGGTTAAGATATGACTGTCAGTACCGTATAACCTTTGAAGATGGATGTTCGGATAAAGCGAGATTTTTTTTTTACTCTATCCAGCATCTCAAGGGATCCAGACCAGTTTAGAGGATAATGGATTAGGCTGGATTAGTGGAGGTCGACACGTTAGGCTGGATAATCAGGTTTAGGATTATCTTTAATTAGCTAGTTTTCTTGCAAATGTTGGGTCATTAGCCGCTGCAATCTCGTGTAATTAGGGCGATTAAACGCGTAGTTATCGTTGAGAGAATTTTCTTTTTTAAGTGATAATGGATAATTGGAAGACAGAGGAGGGAAGGGAGGGAGGAAGTTGTGATTAGTGGGGAGGGAGGGAGGGAGAAATGATGGTTAGGGAGGGAAGGAGGGAGTTGGGATGGAGGGAGGGAGAAGTCATGATGGTTAGGGAGGGAAGGAGGGAGTTGGGATGGAGGGAAGGAGAAGTCATGATGGTTAGGGAGGGAAGGAGGGAGTTGGGATGGAGGGAGGGAGTAATGAGGAGTAGGGAGTAAGAGGTGATGGTGGAAGGGAGAGGGAGGGAGGGAGGGATGATGGTAGAGAGGAGTGACTAAGAGAGAAGGAAGGAGAGGTAAGGAGAATGGAGGGGGAAGAGGAGATATTGACAATAAAATTAAAATAAGAGAAAATATCATAAAGAAGACATAACAAAAAAAAACAGTAAACCTTGAAAATACGGAATGAGGAGAACTAAAAAAAATACATAATAAGAAAGATAAATAAGAAATAAGTAATAAGAAGATGCTATATACAGAAGTAATCTCATGGAGTAAAGTGTAATTACGTTTTTCTTCTGGTACTGATTGCTGTAATATGTACTAATTCTCTTTACAGCAGGTACAGCAGCTTAAGTATAATTACTCCTTAATGACGACAATTGGATGGCGTCAAGAAAAGAGCCTCGGTCCTAATTTAAACATGATAAAGGGAATAATTATGTTGAGTCTTCATCACGCGTGTGGTAAATAACCCAAATGGTGGTAGACACATTAAACCAAAACACCGCTAGAAACAGGTAGACATTAAAAAAAAAAAAGGCGAAATAAAATTACCTCTAAAAATATTCCTCTTCCCCCCACCTCCCAACTCTCCCCCTCATCCCCTTTACCCCCTCCCCTTTACCCCCCTCCCCTTCACCCCCTCCCCTTCACCCTCCTCCCCCCTCACTCTAGTCCGCTAATATTTTCTACAGTTTTACCCACCCGCCTGTACATCAAGTCAGTATTTTTCCCCCTCGTGTTTTTTACGGAAAGTTGATATAGCATTTAGAGGCAATTGGTACTCAGCGAAAATTACACCCCCCATTCACTCCATAAACGCGTTCCTGCAACTTTGCTAAATAATGGCGAAGTTTGGGTAAAAACGCGTGTTTATGGGCTTGAAATAAAAGGTTTGGGATAGGCTGTGATGGGATTGGAGGTGGAGTGAGCGAGTAACAGCAGCAGCAACAGCAGTATTTAGTCGTGTGGGTGATGGATAGTGACCGTAAGAGACGTACACACACACACACACACACACACACGATATTATCAAGCCACCTTTCTCCTGGTCACGGTGTAGACGTATCACTTGTTAGATGATTTAGGTGATGATTAAAGGGATTATACTCCACTGTGAACGGGTAGAAGTTCCCAGAAAAGGAGAGTAATAATAGACTGAGGGTGTAGGCGGGATGCTTTCGAAAGTAATAGGAAGTGGGATTATGGTCATCGGGTTGATTATCAAGATACATAGGCCAGAATATTTAAGTGGACACCCTTATCTGTCGCAGCTCCGGTATCGTATCGTGGACTAGCGCCTTACTGGTGTATCGGAGGCACTTATACATTACTCTGCACACTTGGCCAGCCGATGGCGACAACATAGTGTTGCCAACAGCCTCCAGGGAAGAGGGCTGCGTTCTCACGCCCAGCTCTGTGGCAGCTTACTCTCTTTGTTACTACCGGAGTCGGAATTTATGGTGAGTTTACGGTTCTGTCATGGTTTAGACTACTGGTATTAGCCGTGTGTGACTGTGGGCGTCCCGGGGCCGTGTAGGTGGTGTCTCTTAAGTTTGAAAAAAAAAATACTGTAAGAAGCTTTGTAGTTTGCAACAGTTATGGGCAGGAGTTGTTTGGGTGATGGAGAGCTACAGCCGTCGTCCTCCTCACTCTGTTGTCCCCAGAGTACTTTTTTGCTTTTCACAGATGCGAAATAAATTGGCGTTTTTGGGGAGTCAATTTACACAAATATCAAGAGAGTTACGGGAAGCGTGAGGGGGGAAAGTATGACGAGTAGCGGGCGCTTGTAGAGTGACAGCGCCTTCAACACACTCCTGGTACTCGAGACAACTTGCGTCCGTCCCGCCCCGCTCGTTAGCAGGAGGTGGTCAGGAGTGGAGGAGGAGGAGGGCGTTGTGTTCCCCCTGGCCCCACCGCACTAACAACACACACACACACACACACACACACACCTAACAAACAGTGTACGAGTTGTGGTGGTCCAGATGCCGTCACTAACCTGCTGTAGGTCACGCTCCATCGTCCACCATCCTGCCCCTTTCATCATTATTCTTACGACTTCCCTGTTTCTCGCCTTCACCCCATCCATCCACCCACCAATCTATACACTTCTCTCCCATTGGACTTCTTTACATAGCTCTCCTGTGTCTCCCTTCCACCTTCTTTTCTTCCTGCCTCACACCCCAGCCATTCCCACTCTAGCAAATTTCCTTTAACAATCTCAGGGTTTTCGTCCCTCCCGTTTCAACGCCTGCACCCCTCCCCCTCCCTTCCCTTCAACGTGTGTACCTCCCTCCGTCCTCATCAACATCTGCGGCGCCTCTCCCACCCCCCCGTTCAACCTCAACAATCCCAGCGCCCACGCAACACCGTGCCACCTCCCGGACAAACAATTTGGGCAGGAGGTATGTGTGGGTGCGTGTCTCCCACTGTTACCGGCCCAGGGAATGAGACCGTAAGACAAACATTTAGAGACGCGTAAGACATGGTTTAGATCTGTCCCGCCACACTGTGTAGGACACTGCCTCTCCCCAGTGCCAATGTTTGTCCAATCCCAGGAGGGGTGCCTAGTGCCAGGGGGTGCCTAGTGCCAGGGTTACCAATTGTTAGGGGGTACCTGATGCCAGGGGGTGCCTAGTGCCAGTTATTGGGGGTACCTGATGCCAGGGGTGCCTAGTGCCAGGGGGTGCCAATTACCAGTTGGTGCCAGAAGTGACAAGGGGGCTAATGACAGGGGGCCAAGTACCAACTGATGCCAAGTACCAGTTGGTGCCAAATACCACTGGTGCCAAGTACTAGTTGGTGCCAAGTACCAATGGGTGTCAAGTACCAGGGGGCCAAGTGCCATAGGGTACCAAGTACCAATGGGTGTCAAGTACCAGGGGGCCAAGTGCCATAGGGTGCCAAGTACCAAGGGGTGCTAAGTACCATGGAGGGCACAGAAAAAGGTTTACAAGACAAGAGAAGGCGAGATTTGCATAATATTTTCTTTAGTGTACACCTTATGATGACTCTTAAGGCGGTGGTGTGTTTCTCCCCATTATACGGGGACTCACACACACTCTCTCTCTCTCTCTCTCTCTCTCTCTCTCTCTCTCTCTCTCTCTCTCTCTCTCTCTCTCTCTCTCTCTCTCTCTCTCTCTCTCTCTCTCCAATCATCTTTTAAAGACAGCTCGTAAAACCTACATTACAACAAGTGGTTCTTTCTAGCTCTTTTTCACACTTTCTTCCTCCTCCTCTTCCCCCTCCCCCGCGTCCGTCGTGACCACCTGCACTCAAACAAGGACGAAGGTTTCGCCCTCCACTAAACTCCCTCATTAAACAGTTTATAGAGTAAGCGAAGGTGAAGTATAGTGTCGCCACCATCTGCTTACCCAGGTGGTGGTAGTGAGGCTGTGGTGGAGGTGTGGTTGTGAGGCTGTGGTGGAGGTGTGGTTGTGGGGCTGTGGTGGAGGTGTGGTTGTGGTTTCTTTGTAATGGCGGTGTGTTGGTAGTAGTGTAATAGTGGTGGTGATATTGGTGATGTTAGTGCACTGTTGATGGTGGTGTTGGTGATGACCCATGGAGGTTGTGGTAGTGGTGGTGTCAGTAGTGGTGGTAGTAGTGGTGGTAGGGGTAGTGGTGGTGGTGGTAGTGGTGATGGTAGTGGTGGTAGCAGCGTAGTAGGGGTGATGGTGATGGTAGCACGTAGCACACTTTCCCTAGTCTCTCTCAACCAATTTCTAGAATCCAGAGACGTAAAGTATACCTCGTCATATACCCTGAACATACTACCTCAGCTACCCCCAACCTTCCCTCAGTATATCTCCCAGGGTAGGAGGACAATGTATACCCATACCCCATCACCTCAAATCTCCCTCCTCCCCATTATATAACCTAACATAACCTCCCCCTCCTCCCCAGCATATCTCCCAGCTTAGGAGGAGTAGTAGGCAGGAGGGAGGGAGGGAGCATACCTTATCCCACCTCCAGTAAATCTCCCTCAGAGGCGAAATCAAGGGAGCATAACCCCTCCTAGCATGGCTGTGTTGTGAGGGAGAGATCATGCACGGCACACACACATATTTCCCGGTGAAATAATGAAAGGGCTGGGCGTATATCCAGGTCGAGTTACAGAACCACTTAGCATATTTCCCAGTCAAGCGGCGCAGCTACGTAGCGTATTTCCCGGCCAAGTTATGCCGTAGCGCGCCAGCCGCGTCTCCTGCAGCAGGTGAGGTGAGCAGGAGGTGGCTGTGTAGGGGTCAGTGATGAACCATAACAAAACAGGGAGGGGGAATGGTGAGGAGGGTAAAGCGAGGGATAGAACTGAGGAGAGTGAGGTGATGGGTAGGAGTGAATAGGATGAGGTGAGGGATACGAGTGAGGATTTCTTGATTTTGAGAGAGATGAGGAAGGATGGGGAGGGTGAGGTGACGGGTAGGAGTAAAGGACGGGGAGAGGGAGCTGAGGAGGAGAGGTGAGAAGAAAGAGGGTAGAAGTTAAGAAAGGAGGAAGGGACTCATGCCTTCTGTATCAAATTCATTCGGTACGTGTATGTGTGTATTTGTGAGTGCGTGTGTGTGTGTGTGAGTGCGTGTGTGTGTGTCCACCCCACAATCCCCGTCAACCATCAGCCCATGCCAACGTCCAGGAGAGAGAGAGAGAGAGAGAGAGAGAGAGAGAGAGAGAGAGAGAGAGCACACATCAACCAGGTGAGTGAGTAGAGGTGCTCACTAGTGTAAAAATTTCCACCAGTTGCCTTATGTTATGCTTACACCGTGAAGAATGACGCAGTTAGAATGTGAGAAGAACGAGCGTGTCTCAGGCAGGGGAGTTAACCCGAGTAGCTGAGAAGAATGAGGAGAAAGTGAGGAAGAATAACACGCGGCAGAATGGTAAATAGCGGTGAATGTCTGTAAACTGTGTTGGATGTGATTATTGAAGATTAGTGGAGAATGATAAATAGCAGTGAATGTAGCGAGAGTGTGCAGGATTTTATTTTTGAGATTAGCACTTAGAGAGTGGTGAATGTAGTGAATAGTTACTGCCTGGAGTGTCTGTCTGTCTGTCTGTCTGTCGCTAATAAGCATTTTATAATTATTTATTTTTATCTTTGGAGATGAAAATTAACGAAAGATAAAATTAAATAGATACGATGAATCACATGTAGAATTTTCCTGGTTGTGTTATTGTCATGTTCATTATTTTCCTTTATATATGTTGTTTTAATAAATTATATTTCTTACTTATTTCCCCTCCAACCGTATAATATAAATTCCAGGTTTTTTGTCAGAATAAATAATTGTTTCACAGTAATGATTATCTTATTTTAGTTACGTTTTAAGTCATGGAAACAGATTAGTGATAAGGGAACGAGTGATTGTTATGTATGAACGAACGACTTCACGACCAACTCCAGTATTTACGCTACACTGCTGTTCTCTTTCTGTGATTTTGTTAACTGTTGTGTTTATGGACGCTCAGTTGAATTCCACACAAAAACGCACCAGCTTATATAGCCAATTAAATAATCTGTTCAATTGCAATTATTAATGTATATATGTATGTATAATCACACAGTGTATCCTCGTTGGCTACAGTGAGTTACACAGAGAGACACAGGACCAGTAATGGAGGTAGGGAGTGGCATTAGAAAATGTGGGAGGTGAGAGATAGGCTAATAAAGATGAGGAAGAGGGGAATTGACAATGATGGGAGGTATAGCAAACACGGGAGATGGGGAAGGCGAAGGGGAGAACGACGCGGAATGGAAGATGGAGGCAGGGAATGGAAGAGGGTGGAGTAATTTTATCGCGATATTAATCAAAAGAAAAGGGGACATAATTATTGTGTTAAGTACAGGCATAAGTTTGGCAGATGGAAGGGGGACGTGGCGTTGTGTTGTGTGGGAGGGGCCCCGCTGGTCATCACCACGGGGGGGACGGCTAACATATGACAAAAGACTAAACAATCATTCTACTTAGAGAGGGAAATACCGATAACTTCCAACAACTGAGCCAACAGTAATGGCAATCTGTTGAGTGAGAGGGGGAAGGAAGGAAGGAAGACATCACTTGTAATTGTTGGACACCGCTGTACTTACATAAATGCCATTAATTCTGACTGTAATGCTAATAGTACTGTCAGCCAGTGTACCAAGACAACGTCAATATTATTTTATCTAATAGTTGCTATACTAAGAAAGCTCTATTAAAACTAATCAATAGAAATAATACTAATACCAGTCTGACGAACAGAAGGGAAGGTGTGTGTGTGTGTGTGTGTGTGTGTGTGTGTGTGTGTGTGTGTGTGTGTGTGTGTGTGTGTGTGTGTGTGTGTGTGTTAGCCTGTCTATCTATCTATCGTCAGACAGCGGAAGCGTACAGTATATAACTAGATATACGGTCAGCAAAAAGTAACCTAGTAATCACGAAGTTGTCGGACACAACCAATGAAAAATGAGTACAAAATTTGCCAACGTATCTATTGTAAGAGATAAAGGAGAGAAACGTTAATTGGATGAGATAGGAGGAGTTGGACACGAGACAAATATTGACCCCCAGCGTGGTTGATCACTGCAACGCTCGGGGCTCAACACTAGCTCCTGGTATGGTGTTTGTGGTCGTGAGGTGTGTGTGTGTTGCATCTGTGTTCTTGCGTGTGTGTGTTGCATCTGTGTTCTTGCGTGTGTGTGTTGCATCTGTGTTCTTGCGTGTGTGTGTTGCATCTGTGTTCTTGCGTGTGTCGAAGTCATAATTGCGAGTATTTACTTACATATGAGTGCTAAGTTTGTGTGTGTGTGTGTGTGTGTGTGTGTGTGTGTGTGTGTGTGTGTGTGTGTGTGTGTGTGGATAAGTTTTTAAATGTGTATGAAATGAATATATACCGTATACATCCAGTATATTGTATGTATATTTCCGTTCCTATAGTTGTATGCAAATTTTTCTCAGTCACCAAATTCTCTCGTTAATAGAAATGGAATAAATAAAATCCTGTCTGGTTGGAATTGTACAATATTACATTCTTGTCACCTGTTAGCGTATTTATTTTCCCCGTGAAAGTATCGCCCCCTTTTTTTTTTAATTACCAATTCTTTTTATATCGTAGTGTAGTGTAATAATTATAATGTTAATTGCAACGTTCCTATGGTGTCTATCACGTTAACGCTGACTGCACTATAACTAATTACATGGTTTATAGTGTTTTGTTTTAATTTCCTTGTGTTATGGTGATTATAATAATATTTCTGACCCTAAACTGACGAGAAAAAAATAAAGTTTATAGGTATTTATTTGTATAGTTTTTTTTATTTGAAGTTTTAGTCTTTAGTATAAAATCTAACTCGACAAAAAAAAAGTGTTGAGTTTAATATGTTTTAAAATCATGTATTAATTCCTGTAATATTTTGTCCATATTGGTCTTGCATAAATTCTCAAATATAACACAAAAACTTTCTCTATTCGTCTTATTTTTCAAGGTTTATGAAATCGTCATATGTCAATTCTCGTCAAGTAACATAACACAGTGACGTATGATCAGCAGCTCTCCGGCACCAGCAGTAATCCGTGGCCACACTATGCCTCCAATATACACACACACCCCTCTTCCATTATTGTACTATAATCAATTATCGACAGGTAGTGTGAGCGTTGTGTCGAAGCGCTCTCACGGCTAGCCCCCATAGTTCCTGTATTATGAAAAGTGCTGATGGTGGTGTGTTACCCTAAGAGTGCTGATTACCCGGGGGTGGTGGTAGTAGTGGTGGTGGTGGTGGTGGTGGTGTGTTACCCTAAGTGTGCTGATTACGCGGGGGTGGTGGTGGTGGTGGTGGTGTGTTACCCTAAGAGTGCTGATTACACGGGGTTGTAGTAGTGGTGGTGTGTTACCCTAAGAGTGCTGATTACCCGGGGTGGTGGTGGTGGTCAGGGTGGTAGAAGTGGTGGTTAGTGGCTGGTGATGTGTAATGATCGTGGTAGTGGTGTTGGTGGTAGAGTGCTGGTACTAGTGATGGTGGTAGGTGGGTATCGTAAGCTCCATCACTCAAAACTTCGTGCACTGGTAGCGTGGGGATGGGGGGGGTATGTGCGGGATGGGGAGGTGGGGATGGGGGTAGGTGGGGGGTTGGTGGGGGAAAATACATTACCGGGTGATTACTTTCTTTGTTGCCGCCTGAGGGAGTAACATTACCACGGGGTCGAGGCACAAGTTTGTTATGGACGTATTGCCGCCTTACAAAATATATGAGCCAATTTATCGAAAAGGGTAGGATAATTTTTTTCTTCTCTACTCAGGATTATTTCTCCCCCTCGAACTTTAACGGGAAACGTTGTTATTATGGGTCGTTATATACGAAAATGCCACTCTGTTGTGACAAATGTCGGCGTGTATTAAGTAATGGAAATGTCATACACGTCATTATACATATATATATATATATATATATATATATATATATATATATATATATATATATATATATATATATATATATATATATATATATTGTGTTTGGGTTACGCTGCAGAGGAAAAGCTGCAAAGTATCGATAACTTATATATTTTTTTTTAAATTCAAACATGTCTGTATGTTATGTAGATGATCATAACACAAACTATAAGTTAATAACTTCACCATCAACCAAACCTTATATACCCTGACTTAAACAGAGTAAACGGAGTCTGAAATGAAAGAAAATTCTACCATATATCAGCTCATTTTTATTTAATTAAAGCAATAAAGCTAAACATACCCTTGTTTGGTAAAGTGAGACTAACACGCGGACAAACACATTAGTACAGTAACATTAGTGTTCAGTATCAGTGGTGGTGGTCGTCCAAACTCACAACAGTATGATAATTATCTTCATGACATTATCGGTACACTTAGCCTACAGTTTGACACAGCAGTAATATGACAGTAACAGCCTGACACAACAGCAGTATTAGTATGACACAGTAACAACCTGACACAGCAGCAGTATTAGTATGACACAGTAACAGCCTGACACAGCAGCAGTATTAGTATGACACAGTAACAGCCTGACATAACAGCAGTATTAGTATGACACAGTAACAGCCTGACACAACAGCAGTATTAGTATGACACAGTAACAGCCTGACACAACAGCAGTATAATGGTAGTGCAGTACATTAGATCATTACCCCACCTGTGTTTTATGATATTCACACTAGCGAAGTTTGATACAGAAATAATTTAATACTCGTGTTTGGATTACGGCAACACACACACACACACACACACACACACACACACACACACACACACACACACACACACACACACACACAGTAATAGTAGTCTGTTGTTCACCATAATTTGATGATAATGCACAAAAGCAGGTCACCCACAACACCAGTTCATTAATAATAAGTTTTGTCCTTAGCTAGCAGTAGTTTGTAACAACGCACGTACATTGTTACAAGGATAAATAGTGCGTGACAGACCAAGTTTGTTACCGATACATATTGTATGATGGACGTATAGTGTGTGTGTGTGTGTGTGTGTGTGTGTGTGTGTGTGTGTGTGTGTGTGTGTGTGTGTGTGTGTGTGTGTGTGTGTGTTTGTTTTTATGTGTGACAGGGAAATTTGTTTGTGTTACTGTCTTGAACATTATGCGAGATTGTCATGCGAGTGTTTGTGTGAAGCGATTTTATTCATTTGTGCGTTTGAGAGAGAGAGAGAGACTCACTCATGCGTCACTCACTCACTCACTCACTCATGCGTCACTCCTTAACATGTCACTAACATCACGTGGCCGAAAAATATATATATAATTTCGAATTACGTAATTATTTATATGTATTTTATTACTGCGGCAAGTGGCTCTACTGTAAAGTGGACTTGTTAAAATGTGTTACTACTTATTTACTTATGATGTGACAATGACTACTACTTACAAACACCACCCCGAGAATTACCCTGAGTTGGCTTTATCATTTAAGTGTTACGTGAAGTGTATCTCTCTCTCTCTCACACACACACACACACACACACACACACACACACACACACGTAATTGGCTCACAGTCCGGCCAATGCTAAACCTCCTTATTAGTAGCGACATGAGGTAGGAAGGGGGGTGAGATGATGATGATGATGATGATGATGATGATGATGATGATGATGGCTGTAAAATACTGATGGTGAATCCTTTTTCTCAGTGTGGTGATTAAATGGTGATATTGGTGATAATGATATTGATGGTAACGGTAGTGGTGATGATGATGATGATGATGATGATGTAAGGGATGGTATAATGATGATGGTAATGCTGATTGTGATATCGGCAAAAATGTTGATAATGATGGTGCTGGTAATGATGTCATAGGTTTACTGATAATAGTGGTGTTGTTAATGAAAAATTATCGTGAAAATATTATTATTGTTTTTATTATTATTTTTATTATTGTTGTTGTTGTTGTTGTATTATTATTATTATTATTATTATTATTATAAATTATTATTACCATTATTATTGTATTATTATTATTGTTGTTGTTATTGTTGATTTTGTTGTTGAGATAAATGAGAAACGAAACGTACGAAAAGAGACAAATGTTAAACGAAATGATGATCAATAAAAGATAAAAGAATAGCACATGAAAGAAATAGAATAAACACTTGAATAATAACGAATAAAAACCAGCTTTTAAAACACGTAGAGAACAGATGAATAACTAGAAGAACCAACAAAACACAACCGATAAAACACAGGGATTAGAACCTAATATTGGATAATAATAATAATAAAAAAATAATATATATATATATATATATATATATATATATATATATATATATATATATATATATATATATATATATATATATATATATATATATATAT
Source organism: Homarus americanus (assembly GCF_018991925.1). NCBI lineage: Eukaryota > Metazoa > Arthropoda > Malacostraca > Decapoda > Nephropidae > Homarus > Homarus americanus. The sequence goes on along the minus strand of NW_024714121.1, from coordinate 178,983 downwards.
ATATATATATAATAAAAATACAAAACAAAGAAATTAAGAGAAAAATATGTTATACATTTATGTTTGATGCGTTAATAACCCTGAATGTAATTTTCCGCTAATGAATTACACTTTTCTATCGCCTTGTTTTCAAATGATAAATATTTTCTTTGAGGTCATTACTGTAAAGCCTATATTACCTCGCTATATGTGGAAAGGTTTTTTATTTTTTTTATAATATAACCCCGTGGGATGTCTCTCTCTCTTTTATATATTTCAGTCGTGATTAACAACATTGAGGTAATAGGATTTTCTTCAGTATATTTAATGTGGAAATACAAATTTGATGATGTTGTTTGCATAAATAAGTTTGATTTGGGTGGAGCCTCTGTTTTGTTGTTGTTGTTGTTTACCCCAGAATCACAATGATAATGACTAGGTTTCTGAATCGTAAGTTGTTTTATTATTATTATTATTATTATTATTATTATTATTATTATTATTATTATTATTATTATTATTATTATTATTATTATTTCTAAGTTTGCAATTTGGGTTTAAAAAGATTAGAATAACTAGGAGATTTTGTTATGTTTTTTCTATTATATATTTTTCCTTATTTTTTGTTCTGTCGAAAACTGATAAAAAAATTGACAGCCTAAGAACGTTAGTTGAGGGTCCCACGAACACTAATTAAAGGACTTACGAGCACAAAGTGAAGCGTTAGCGTTCTCGACTCCTTGATTGTGTTCTTATTGTTTCGGTCAATGTTTCGTAATATAAAGATACTCGTAATGTTTCCTTTGTGATCATTCTTGCCTGACTCTTGTATTGCCTCTTCTCCCCCCCCCCTCTTTTTTTCCTCTCTCTCAACCCAAAACTTCCTTTCTCATCCCTCCTTCATTATAATTTCCCTCCCATTTCTCCCCTTTCTTCTCCTTCCTGTCCCCCAAAATCCCCATCCCATCCCCCCATCCTTCATTTATTTTGAGGGTCTTTCCTTCCCTTTTCCGTTCTCCTCCATTCCCTCCGTATTTCTTCCCTTCATCTAAGATTCACCTTCCTTGTTATCCACACTCCAACCTCTATCCACCTTCCCTACCCCCTAACCCTGTCCCTTTTATCCTCCCCTCCCTTTCCCATCCATCACCCCCTAGCCCTCCCCTCACCCTTCCCCACTCCTCCCTCACCCTTCCCCACTCCTCCCCTCACCCTCCCCACCACAGTTGCCTGAAACAGAGGTTCGACTAGGCTCATTTGTCAGAAATAGGATTTTGATAGCTTCGTTCGTGAACCAGACCGAAACTGAGGGCGAAATGAACTAATTTTCCGGCAGCATTCAGAAGCAGCACACGTTACGCTGTTTTAATTAATACTGATGTCAAGTGTGCTTCTCTCGCCCTCTCCTCACTTCCTCCCCGTCCACCCCCCCCCTCTCTCTCTCTCTCTCTCTCTCTCTCACAGTCAATACCTCAGTGTACAGTTACGGAGAGCATGCCTACGCCGCAACACACCTATGTTGAAGAGTTCCTGCATAATCCTCCCTCCCTCCCTTCTTCCCCTCACCCTATAACCTCCACTTTGGCTTTGAGAGGAGGAGTGTCGATGTGTTCTTCTCCAGGTGTAGGGGAGAAGAGGAGGGGTGGGTGGGTGCTAAGTTCTTCTAGAGACCTGGGAAGTGTTTTCTATGACCTACAGGTGCTAGTGGGGTTTCTACGTCCATCTACAGATACTGGAAGAGTTTCTACAGATACAGGAATATTACTTGGTCCTTCTACAGCTGTAATGAGGGTTCCTACAGTCCTCCATAATTACAGGGGAAGTTTCTAAGCCTTTCGACACTTACTGGAGACATTTCAACTTGTTAATACAGTTGGAGTGAAGATTACAATGCACTTATGAAGACCGTTAGAGAAGACCTTACTCAAGTATCTGGAAGTATACCTCAAAATATAGACCACAGGAGGTAGTGTGTGGGATACTAACAGCCTTAGATTTTAAAAGGTAAACTCTCATAAACTATCGTAGGTAAACCAGCAAAAGTAAACTATAGATGTTAACTAGCTTGGGGTTAGTGGTGGGGTGTTAGAGTTATGGGGTGAAGGAGGGGGAGTAAGGGAAGTGAGGGGTGTGTGGGGTGAAGGAGGGGGAGTAAGGGAATGGGTTATGAGGGGTGTGTGGGGTGAAGGAGGGGGAGTAAGGGAATGGGTTATGAGGGGTGTGTGGGGTGAAGGAGGGGGAGTAAGGGAATGGGTTATGAGGGGTGTGTGGGGTGAAGGAGGGGGAGCAGAGGTATTGGGTTGTGAGGGTGAGAAAGGGAGGGAGAGAGAGCAGGAGGTGGTCAGGGGCTGGAGCTTGACACAGGCAGTCCCGCGACACCCCTGGCTTAGTTTATTAATTAAAAATTCCTATCGATTCTGTTGCTAATAGGAATGACGGTAATGCGCGTTCTGATGAGGCCAGATCTTCTTGGGCCTTAGCCTCACCTTCTTGGCATCGTCTTAGGGTGTTCTTGACGTGTTCAGCGTGTTGGGGACGTGTAGTGGGTGTTTGTGTGGGACGGGGATTTGAGAGCTGGTGTGTGACGATGGGAAGGGAGGGAAGGCGGGAAGGTAAGGCGATGCCGCGGTCAGACGCAGGAAAACGGACGCTGTGTTAATTAGGCAACAGGCCCGTATTCAGCCCCACATATGTCGAGTGGTAGTTTTTGTTAGCCGTTGTCCGATTCCTGGGGCCTCGCTGTGTTTTTTATTAATTGAGGTCTGGTGTGTGTGTGTGTGTGTGTGTGTTGATTAATTCTCTAGTGTAAATCATCATAATATGCACAGTGTTAATTAGAGTTATGCATTTATTGCTGGTAATGCTCTAGAGTTTATAGTACGTGGGGCAGGGGGTGCTGCCTTCTTTGCTGTGACATAGGGAGGGTGATGGAGGGAGAGGGGGTAGGGAGGGAGAGGGAGTGGGGGTAGGGAGAGGTAGGGGGGCATCGTAAACGACTGATAATGAAATTAAATTGATAGGTCAACAGGCGCGGGAGAGGCGATAATTGGTGGTGGTGGTGGTGGTCCGGCGCTCCCCGAGTATACACATGAAAGAATAAATTGGCTAATTACCCGGGGCATGATAGTGGCTAATTGGCCATCCGTGAATCCTAATAAACAAGTCTCAAGTTGTTGACCCTTGCAAAACTCTCACCCACTGCATAATATGGCGTTTGAACTTAACCTAAACTAACATAACCACACCTAACCTAACCTAACGTATACTAACCTAACCTAACCTAACTCGTCAATGGGGTGTGTGTGTGTGTGTGTGTGTGTGTGTGTGGAGACCCTCTGAGCAGAGACGTCCAGCCAGTTAATAATTACAACAGCACTTGGTGTCGTTTTTAAGATAGTAGTAGTACCAACATTTACCTCATTAATCCGTACATACTCCTCGTTAGTGTGTGTGTGTGTGTGTGTTGTGTGTGTGTGTGTGTGTGTGTGTGTGTGTGTATGTAGCTTTTATTCTAGTGCTTCTGCCGCTGCCCTGAAATGACAATACTCCTGCTATATCAGTCCTTAAACTTTCAAAATACATTTTCTTCGAGTTGGGGGTGTTGTGGGGGGTCTTAATAAGTTGCCCCAAATTGCACGCCACGGGTCTCTCTCCTCTCTCTCTCCTCCTCTCTCTCCCTCCCTCCTCCCTCCCTCAAGAAATACTTTGATAATCATTAACAAACTCGTAATTATGAACGATAAACAAGGAGCTTCGAAAACAAAAGTGTGATTAAGTTGGCCATTATTTACGGAGGCTGTTGAGTGTCTGCCGGACCTGACAGAGACATCTTTGGGGCCCTTGCTTCTCTCTCTCTCTCTCTCTCTCTCTCTCTCTCTGTCTCTGTCTCTCCGCCTCTCAGGGCTTGTGTCTGTCTTGCCGTCTCTCAGGGCTTGTCTCTGCCTCGCCGCCTCTCAGGCTTGTCTCTGTCTCGCCGTCTCAGGCTTTTGTCTGTCTTGCCGTCTCTCAGGGCTTGTCTTTGCCTCGCCGTCTCTCAGGACCTGTGTCTGTCTTGCGCCTCTCTCAGGGCTTGTGTCTCTCTTGCCGCCTCTCAGGGCTTGTGTCTGTCTTGCCGTCTCTCAGGGCTTGTGTCTGTCTCGCCTCGCCGTCTCTCAGGATCTGTCTCTTCCTTTTATTTCTCTCGTTCTGTCTTGTGGATCTCTATATTTATCTCCCCGTCTCCTAGGATAGTTCTCTCTCTCTCCTCTCTCTCTTGCCGTATGTCTCTTGTTTTCTTCTCTCCTGTCTCTTTTCTCTCCTTTCCTTCTCACTCACCCTCCTCCCTTCCTCCTCTTCCATCGCCTCCCTCCTTCCTCCCCCCCACTTGGTTCAGTTACCGAAACATAGATACATTTCCTAAAACCTAAAAACACATACATTTTATCGCAGTATTTTACATCATTATCGAATACATTTTACATTTTATTTTTTGGAGGGCAAGAGTCAGCAGGCTAAGATGGTCGTGGCTGAGAGGGATCTAGCTGACTGAGAGGGACAAGGCAACTGAGAGGGAAATATTTGTGAGGGATCTAGTTAAGAGGAGGAATTCGGTGACTGAGAGGGACACTGGAATGACTGAGAGGGATTCGGTGGTTGAGATGGACATAGTAGGAGAGGACATGGTGATGAGAGGAAATAGCTGAGAGGGATCCAGCTTAAGAGTGACTCAGCGAACACGGTCATTTGATTTGGTTTTGCCACGACGTTTGACTGACTGACTGATTCACTGACCCTGAATATAACCTTCACTGACTGACCTTGAAAGACGGCTTGGCTGACTGACTGACTGACTGACTGACCGACCCCAATGATGACTGGCGATCCGTAACGAGGTAAGGCTGTCACTCTAACCGCCACAGATAAAAAATCAACAGCGATAACAACAACATTAGCGTATTGATACCACGACTACCACTATTTATTTCCACTACCACATACCACCACAACTATTACTGTCACCGCTGCTTACTGCCACTGTACCACTACTACCATTACATCCAATACCAAAACAACCACCAGTACTCTTAACATCACCACAATTACTTTCACCATCCCCACCACAAATATCCACTACCAACACCACATTCATAATCACCACCACCACCACTACATTTCACCACCACCACCACCAACACCACTACATTCACCACCACCACCACCAACACCACTACATTCACCACCACCAACACCACTACATTCTCACCACCACCACCACCACCAACACCACTACATTCACCACCACCAACACCACTACATTCACCACCACCACAACTCATGAATTATCCCACATCGGGCAGCCTATGCAACACCCAAACTGACATATTCTAATGAGATGGACTTTTGTGTGCGTTTAGAAAATGATGCTCGCTTTATAAAATGAGAATCCCTCTCCGCCAAGTTGGGATTAAGTAGCTGTGGGCGGAAGGATGAAGCTACCAGTCCTCTAGCACGGGAGCGTCGACCATCTAGCCTCCACACACCCGAACCTGGACCACCTTGAAATCCAATTATAAAAGCAACACTTTCCTTTTGGCACAATGTGAATAAAAAGTATCTACTTCTAACGAATAGATATACTAATTAACTCTGTGAGGGCACTTTTGTAGACTCTCGCAGACCTTTCTTCATCTAATGAGGTTGGTCGCTTTTCACGTAGGAACACTTGGCTTTTGTTTGCAGTGGAAGGATGGCGAGGCGGTGAGCACGGCAAGAGAGGCCCGTTATGGTCACAGCTCACTCCTGCTGGTGGTGTGGAGGAGGAACGGGATGTGAAGATAGTGATGCAAGGAGGGATTGTGGTCACTGTGGTAAAGGAGGGAGGGAGGGAGAGGGAGTTAAGGAAGAGGTATTGGGGGCTGGTATCACGTGGTTGTGTGGTTGTGGAATATAAGAGGGAACAAAATCACAACTCTTTTCCGGCGCCTCGTGGTTGTGTGGTTATGTTGTGATGGTGTAGGTGGAGTATTGCTACGTATGGGAAGAGGGGAAGAAGAAATGGAGGTATGGTGGGGAAAGAGAGGTGGAGGGAGTGTGGGGAGGGAGAGAAATGGAGATGTGTGGGGGGAGGTGGAGAAGTGGGGGAGGGAGGTGGAAGTGTGGGTAGGGGAAGAGAGGTTGAGAGGGAGAAGTTGAGTGGTAAGTGTGGTCGCTGGTAATGGTGTGGTGCCGCTTGTAGGATGAGGAGTAATGAAGTTTTTCTTTCCCCAATCTGTTTTGGACGTGTCTCATTTCTCTCTCTCTCTCTCTCTCTCTCTCTCTCTCTCTCTCTCTCTCTCTCTCCTTTTTTGCTCTTGTCAAGTGCATATTAACACACAAGGTTTTTAACTGGGCGTAATGCTGAGTGCCGGCCACGTCGACAAATTACCCCCCAGCCAGGAGAGAAACGGCACCTGTTTCACCCAGCCATCATGGCCGTCAAAGAAAAACAAAACTGCGTCCGAAAACGTCTCGATTATCAAAGAAACACGTAAGCTTTTGTGCTGGTGGCACTCTTCGTCGCTCTTCGGACACAGCAGCCAAGGTCTTTGATCGGGGTTTCTTGCTGTGGACCTCATATTTTTTTTATATATCATCATTCAAATAATTGAGCGATACCCCGAATGTCGGTGTGTTGATTAAAACTTACGCATATTTGAATACGCCACGCATTTTCTCTCTCTGTTGATGGACGGACGGGTGGCAGGGAGGGCAGGCAGAGAGGGAGGGGAGGGAGGGAGAGGGAGGAGGGAGGGAAAGTGTAGGTAGTTGGGAGGGAAAGGGGAAGGGAGGAGGATGTGATAGTTCATAGGTACATGAAGTGGAGTTGGGTAGTGGAGAGTATATTCTCTCTCTCTCACAGGCGGTATTTACATTTTTACATACTATAATCGACCACTTCGGCGCTGTAGCATCTTATTGCCCCGGGTCCGAATTTTAAGTCACACTTCAAGTATTCTCGGTAAGTAAGAGACATAAATATCTCAACAGCTTCTTCACTTAACTGTACCGTAAGTGATGTCAGCCCAAAAAAATTGGGTTGAAATTGCACCGAGACTGTACCATACGTGAAAATGTTCGTTCGTTCGTTCTTAAGTCGTTTAATACTCGTATCATATGAGAATCCGACTTTGGAAACCTTCGACAAATCTTTAGCTGAAGTTGTTGTCATTTTATTCTCTTAAGTTTGTCATTACTGCTGAGGACTTCTGTAATAACAAACAAGTGTCATCGCCCCTGATTTATCATCTCTTGGTGTTTTCCCCGTAAGTTAGTTGGGTTTAGTGAGCTCCTCTTTTATTTAAGTTAAGGGAGAGTGTCAGTGTAGTTCCAACGCCATCTTGTTATTTCTGTAACGTGAGTGAGTCGGCCTGATGTATTTTTATATATATCAGTAATTTTTTATATTATTTATATTTTTATGTATATGTATTATTATTATTATTTTCTTCCCTCCTTCCTTCCCTCCTCCCTCCCTCCCTCCCTCCCTCCTCCCTCCTCCCTCCCTCCCTCCCTCCTCCCTCCCTCCCTTCCTTCTTCCTTCCTTCCTTATCTATCCTCCCTCCGCCCTCCTCTGCTAACTCCCTCTCCCTTCCATCTCTTCTGTCAATGTGCCTTCCTCACTTCCTTCCCTCCCTACCTCCCCATCCCCTCTTCTCCACTAAGTCCCTCTCCCGTCACAACCCTCTTTTCCCTGCTATGAATCTTTCATTATTTCCATTTCCAGCTATCCAGAATTTTCACTTTGCCTGTTGTTTCATTTTTTGATATCTTCCCCCTTCCACGGCAGACCTGACTGCTTTACTTCCTCTCTCTCTCTCTCTCTCTCTCTCTCTCTCTCTCTCTCTCTCTCTCTCTCTCTCTCTCTCTCTCTCTCTCTCTCACTGTACTATTTACCCATTTTTCTTATTTTGTTTCCTCGTCCTGTTTTGGTCTGGCTCTCGTTTTTATTATTTTTATTTCTATTATTCCTCCCTTTCGTTGTGTGTCCTATTCTCCTTGACTTTTCTTTCTTTCTCTTTATCCTTTTATATTTTTCTTTCAGTTTTATGTAACATTTTATAATTTAATCTCTTATTTCCCTTGTTCCTTCTCCTGTTAGTGTTTTATTCTCTTTCTTCCTCCGTTCCTCACTTACTCTCTTCCATATTATGACTTTTCTCCTCCTCCTCCGCCTCCCCTCCTCCTCTCCTCCTCTCCTCCTCCTCCTCCTCATCTTCCACCATGGCCCCATATCCTCCCCCCTCCTCCATCATGGCCCCATCTCCTTTTCCTCCATCATGGCCCCATCTTCTCCTACTCCATTATGGCCCCTCTTCCTTCTCTTCCTCCATCATGGCCCCATATCCTTCTCCTCCTCCTCCTCCTCCTCCATCATCACCCTCCTCCTCCTCCTCTATAGCCCGGGTTCCTATTACTCGTGTTAGACACCGTTTTAAAGTCATGAATACGGAATCAGGTCAACAAAGAGCTTCGAATTACGCCAGTATACGGCCCCAAAACTTGGCCCGTACGTATTAACGGAGATGTCCCACGCCCACACACCCACGCCCACACACCCACGCCCACATACCCACGCCCACATACCCACACGCCCATACCCGTGCCTCCACATATGCGCCAACAATCATGCCGCCCTATACACTTAAGGCTAAACGTCAACGCCCACGTCCACACGCCCATTTCAGCGCACACACACACACACACATCCAGGCCACCACGCCCACGTCACTACTACAACCACGCCCACCACCTTTATATTCGTTTTCGTCTCTTCCACCTCCGTCTGACCTGTCTCTCTTATTCTCCTTCTCTCCTTCTTATCATCTCCTTCCCTTACCATATTCTTATCTACTGCCTCTCTTCCTTTATCTTTATTATCTCGTTTATTCTTCGCCTTCACTTCTTCTTCGTTTATTTGTTATCGGTTTATTTTTATTATTTTATTTTCCTTTTTTGTTTTCTTTCTCCTTCACATCCTTTTCCTCTCCTTTCTATCACCTTTTCTGTTTTCCTCGTTTGCTTTTATTATCCTCTCTTCCGTGTGATTCCTCTCTCTCTCTCTCTCTCTCTCTCTCTCTCTCTCTCTCTCTCTCTCTCTTTTCGTTCATCCCCCCCCATTTCTTCTCCTCTTCCTCCACTCTTTTCTTCTAATTTACTCTTCTTCTGTCACCTTTCCGTCCCTCCTCTCCTCCTTAGTCTTCTCCTTCTGTTCCCTCCTTCATTTCTATGTGTCTCACCTTTCCCTCTTTCCTTTCCTATTCAGCTTTTCCATCTAATCTTCCTTCGTCTCTCTCTCTCTCTCTCTCTCTCTCTCTCTCTCTCTCTCTCTCTCTCTCTCTCTCTCTCTCTCTCTCTCCACTTCTCCTCCCTTCTCTCACCCGTTTCTTCTCTTCTTTCCCCATTCACTTCTCTCCCTTATTCTCCTTTCCCATTCCTCCTTCGTGTTTCCCTCTCCCTTTCTTCCTGGTTCACTCTCCTTTTTTCCACCATCGTTCCCTCTCTTCCATCTTTCCTCTCTCTTCCATTTCTCTCCTCTCTCTTCCATTTCTCTCCTCTCCCATCATTCCACTCCCATTGCTCTCCCACGGCTATCACTCTTTCACTCCCTTCCAACTCTCTTATATCTTTGCTCTCTCTTCTATCATTCCCCTTCCATTGCTTTCCCTCTTTTCCTCTCCCCCATTCCACCTCTCTTACACCTTTCCACTCTCTTTCATCATTCTCCCTCTCTTTCATCATTCTCCCTCTCTTCCATCATTCTCCCTCTTTTCCATTTTTCTCCCTCTCTTCCATCATTCTCTCTCTCTCTTTCATCGTTCTCCCACTCTTTAATCATTCTCCCTCTCTTTCATCGTTCTCCCTCTCTTTCATCATTCTCCCTCTCTTCCATCATTCCCTTTCCACCTTTCCCCCCTCTCCCTTCTTGCTGGGCCCGATTACTCGCATTAGACGCCGTTTCAAAGTCATGAATACAGAATCAGGCCCACAAAGCAGAGCCCATTCCGTCTGCTAAACATCTCTCAAATTCAGCTCAAAAGGTATCCATTATTTCGAAGGCGATTTTGATTAGCTCTCTCTCTCTCTCTCTCTCTCTTTTCTCTTTCTCCCTCTCTCTCTTTCACACACACACACACACACACACACACACACACACACATAGAGTCACTCTCCCTCATGGGTTGTACATTAGAAAGACAGTCTAGTCCAGGGTATTAGGAGTCGGTAAATAAGGAAGGGAATTCCTCCTCCTCCTCCTCCTGTAGACTCCTTCCTCCTGTAGACTCCCTTCCTCCTGCAGACTCCATTCCTCCTGTAGACTCCTCCCCCCCCAACGTCCCTGGTCGTCGGGTGTAGTAATAGGCTCAGGCGCTAGTACCAACAACAGGCCGGAGGAGCGTGGAGAGATGAGGACTGGGGTGGGTGGGGGGAAAAAGAAGAAGACTCGTTTCACTGACCGTGTTTACATGCCCAGGTCTCCTCGCCGCTTTACTTCCTCGTGTACCTATATGATGTTTGGCTTTCATTATTATTTTTCGCTCCTGTGATATTTTTCGTCATTGGTCATTCTGTTTTATCTTCTATATATTTTTTTTTCTTCTCCCCCAGGGTGTTATTTGTTTTAATTTTGTTGTTGTTGATAGATTGTATTTGTGATGATTAGAGTTATGTTTATGTGTGGTTTTATTTGTTATTTTCCTTTTGATAATTTTTATAGTTAGTTTTTTTTTTTATTTAGTCATCTTTCGCTTTTTTATTGGTTCTGTATTTTATTCTTTCTCTCTCTGTTTCTCTTCTCACTTATTTTTCTCTTCTTATTCCATCTTTTCTCTCTCTCACTCTCCTTCCTCTCTCTCTCTCTCTCTCTCTCTCCTTCCCTTACTTATCCCTGTCTCTCATCCCCTCTCCCCTCAGTCTCTCCCCTCTCACATCAGCCTCTCCCCTCTCACTGCCACATCCAACATTAACAAGACTTTTAGCAGATAATGGAGACCAGACACATGAATCTCCATAAGAAATTAAATGGTTAAAGGAAATCGACTTTCGCTCTAATGCAGGAAAGATTGAGTGCTTGAGTGTTTTTGTCGAGCTCACACACACACACACACACACACACACACACACACACACACACACACACACACACACACCTCTCTCTCTCTCTCTCTCTCTCTCTGTCCTTTTCCATCTATATAAGTCCTGTCCTCCTCCCCTCCCTTTCCTCCATCTCTCCCCTTTTCCTATCCTTACCCCCCCCACCACCTAACTACAGGTAGGCGTGCTGGGCCAGAGTGTCATAGTAGGACCCCGTGTCGGGATTTTCAATATTCCAGCACACACTCTACCACAATCAACGACAGTCCTCTCCCGCCCACCCACCACCCCTCTCACAGCCCACCCATCCTGCTCCACCCACTATCCTGCCTCCACCCACCTCCACTCTCTAACCCCACATTTCCTTCCCCTTCCCTTCCCCAATCCTACACTTCATCTTCACCCCCCACCCACCTATCCACCCCTTTCCCTCAACACTGCTTCTTCTCTTTCTTTCTCTCCTCTCTCTCTCTCTCTCTCTCTCTCTCTCTCTCTCTCTCTCTCTCTCTCTCTCTCTCTCTCTTTCCTTGTTATTTTTTTTCGTCATTTAGATCTTAATATTTTTATGAGCTTTTATTCAGCGTGTTAGTCCACCTGGAACTGACGTATTGTGTTCCATTTAGGTCAATTGACATAGGGACGACTGAACAAACAGTGGGCAGACTTGGAAATATGCCTTTAACCCCGCCCTTCTCCCCCATCTCACCCTCTTACCCTCACCCCCCACCCCCCCCTCCCCCCCCACCCCCCACCCCTCACCCCACCAAACCCGTCACTCCATCAAAATAATCGCATCGAAATGAAATCCGCACGAGGCAGTCTATGAGCTTCACATCCCAGGTCATTAATATAGAGATGGGAAGAAGAAGAAGAAGAAGAAGAAGGAGAGATTTAAGTGTCTACGTAACACAAGCGGTTGAACCTCCAACAACTCCTCTTCCATTCCTCACCTCTTCCCCAGGCTTCTTCAATCCCCATTACACCCCCACCCTCATGTTCCACCCTCACACACACACACACACCCGTATTGGCTCCCCCCCACCAAACATTCCCCTACCCCTTCCTCTACCCCCTCCCCACCAACTCATTGTGTTGTCGTTAGGGATCATTCTCACATTTATCTCTTCATTAATTTCAGCCTAACACGCCCTCTTCTGTTGTCTCCTCACATGAAACAAAGCATTTACGCCACTCTGTATAACTAATCTTGCCAAGCGGTTCACACACTCACTCATATATATATATACTGTATATATGGAGAGACAATTGCTTAATGGGATTTTTTTTATTTTTTTATTCCAGGTAAATGAACATAATTCAGACTAAATAGATGGATAACGTCATTGCAAAATTCACTAACTTAACTTTATTTATATATAATTTGTTTATGTTATGATTCAAACGACGTCTTAAAAGAGAGCAAATTTTATCTTACAGGAAGTAATTTACACCAACTTATTGCAATAAAAACAGAATGTTGCTCTTACTTGGCAAATATGTTTGAGGCGTTTTAAGGGTTAATCCAATGATTTTCCCTGTTTAGCGTCATATATATACAGTATATAACCTCACTCAAGTTTAATTTTCTCATAAGGAATGTACTTTTCTTTTTGTTCAATTGTTACTTAACACATTCCATGATCAGTTGTTGGTCAGAGCTGCTCACATAATTCTCTCTGTTCTGTTGGTGAAAGATTCTTATTATTTTCACTAACAACCTTTATATTTGGCTTGTGTCTGCCTCGCCTCGCCTCTCGACACACCTGGTAAAACATGATCACCGAGATTTACCTGAGTTTGCACTGTTGGTTCTTATACGTTTCTTTATTTAATTTATCCCTAAACGTCTTGTGTGTGCGTGCGTGTGTATGTGTGGGTGCGTGCATATGTGTGTGTGTGTGTGTGTGTGTGTGTGTGGGTGCGTGCATATGTGTGTGTGTGTGTGTGTGTGTGTACTCCATGACATCCAAATCACGAGGATGGCCACGCAGGTTGTGGTGGTGGGAGCTACACCTGTGCACCAAACAGATGTTCTACCTGCCACGGCGTGTGTGTGTGTGTGTGTGTGTGTTTCCCTGTTCCTTACACACACACACACACACACACACACACACACACACGCACACACACACACACACACACTCACACTGTGTATGTAACGACAGATGTTCTTTATCCTCTTTCAGGTGACAGATGTTTCTCTCTCTATATTGCCTACACGTGTTCCTCTCCCTCATTATTATTATTATTATTGATTCTATTTATTTTATGTTAATTCATTATTAGTTTCCTGTTCGGTTATTAATTTTGCTTTTATTTATTCACTTTTCATTTTATTCTTTTCTCCTTTATAGATATTTTTTCTTTGCTTTTCCTTATTATTATTTTTTTTTACCCATCGTATTGAGAACTCTTCCAAATTTTCTTATTCTTCCTATGTAAATAATAAAAAAAATGAGGAAGTAAAGCAAGTGAAAAATATTATTGCGTTGGTTAGAATAAAGGAAGAAGATAGAATAAGATATAAAAGAATAAAAAAAAAAAATATAATGTTATTTGTTACGTAGAGGCGAAATAATGTAATAAGGTTGTATCTGATATGATGTGAATAAGGGAGATGAGAAAAAATACGATAATTTAAGGTAATAGAAACGGATAAATAGCTGCGTTAAAGAAAGGATTGCAAAGAAGTGTAAAAGATGACCCCAGTGATATACAAACGTAGCGTGAAAGGTGAAGATGTAATGAAAGAACTTAAAAGCTGTAACAAATTAAAAAAAAAAATTGCGGTTACCTTAACTAATAAAATGTTCGAAAGGTGTGGGAACAAAACAAAAGTACGAGAGGGAACAGAAACAAAAACAACATACATATTATTTCTATTGTGTGGTAATAGGAGGGGGGGGGGTGAGGTAGTTACCCCCCCCCCAAAAAAAATATAGGGAAAATAAAAAAGGAACATGGAATTTAATATGCCATTATTTTGTATTTGCAGATTGACAGAAGGCTTTTGACTGTTGGTCCACGAGGACTCAGTGGTAATAGTCAAATAAGTATGGAATTCACATTGACCTATCACAGCCTGTTAAAAGCATGTGTAGACTACGATTCATATGTTGATATTTATTCATTTTTTTTGTTTGTTTGTTGTTGTTGTTGTTGTTGGCAAGTTAACAGACAATGCGACTATGACTCGTTGTTGGTGAAATGAATGGAGGATGTGGGTTGGTGAGTTTACCTATGACGTAAAATGTGTTGATTGGTTCGTTCTCCTGTGACGTAGAGAGGATGTGTTGATTGGTTCGTACTCCTGTGACGTAGAGAGGATGTGTTGATTGCTGTGACTCGTGTGTGTGTGTGTGTGTGTGTGTGTGTGTGTGTGTGTGTGTATATATGAATGTATGTGTTTGTGTATGCGAAAAAAATAACATTTAAGTATCATTAACTAAATTAAATACATTTCACCTGGATGATTTAACCCCATAAAAAGATATACACAGATAACGACTAAAGATTAGGAATTAAAAAAAAAAAAAAAAAAAAAAACTCCGAAACTCAACCTAAAATATGATGAAAAGTCCAACACAAAAAGAAGAAGACTTTGTGAGGTGGAACAGGTGGGCAAACTGACAGGTGTGCCTTCTGATTTAAGTATACCTTCTGATTTATACACCAACACCTGTAACTCCTTTCTCTCTGACTCACTCTCAAGAGATTTCAGATGACAGGTGGTAAATATCTGCAGGTATATATTCTTCCAGTATTATATCATGTGTATATATATATATCAGGTATCTCTGTTAGTCTTCTATAAGAGATGGTATATCGGAACTGCCTCTCCTGATAATGGGGGATGTCTCTTTTATGGTATATAACATGTGTAGGGGTGGTATGTCTGTATGTCTGCCCCCACCGTGTGTAAGGGTCTTTCTCTTTAGTAAGCTCATAATAACCTATGTCTCTCTCTACTAAAGACATATTTATACACTTGGATATCTCTCTGGTAGGTCTCTTCTTTGTCTCTTTACATTTCTCCCAGTCCATTCTGTCTCTTACTTAACCAGATACACTAATCTATGCCTCTCTGATGTCTCTCCCAGTTCAATATGTCTGCCTCCTGACCACATATGCCAACCCATGTCTCTTAAATGTCTCCCTCCTGACCACATATACCAACCCATGTCTCTCTTATGTCTCTCCCCCTACTGACCTGGCTTGTCTCTCGGCAGACTATTCGGAACGACGGGTCACTGCGCCGCCTGCAACAAGGTCATCCCTGCCTTCGAGATGGTGATGAGAGCGAAGACCAATGTATACCACCTGGAGTGTTTCGCCTGCCAACAGTGTAACCACAGGTGGGTGTCCTTCATGTGTAGTGGGTGTAGATGGCGGTCTGCTATAACTGGGTGTAGGTGGGGGTCCGCTATAACTGGGTGTAGGTGGGGGTCCGCTATAACTGGGTGTGGGTGGGATCCGCTGAAACAAGGTGTAGATGGATCTGCCGTAACTGTTATAATACATCTGGGTGTAGGTGTTCCTGTGTATTATATCTTCGGTATATTGGGTGTAGATGGGACCCTTACCTTGTATATTGGTTGCGATGGTATGTATGATTGTTCTCTTAGGTGTAGAGGGTGTAAGGTATGACACAAATAGGTTCCCAGGCCTCCTTCCGTGTGTATCTCGACTGTACCGGGTGTAGATTGGCCTCTTGGGTGTAGGTACAGTGTGTGTGTGTGTGTTGGTGCGTGACTCCTTGATATAAATTTGCTACCGTGTGTTTCTCATTACCTCCTGTGACACCAGGTGGCTTGGGCGGTGTCGATAATTGTAGGTGTAAGGACAGGTGTTTGTTAGAGGCACGATGAGGCAGGTGTTGGGTTGAGGAAGAGATTGTGTTGTTGTTGTTATTATACAGTATTGAGGTGAGTTAGTGCTCAGACTTTGATCTTTTTTTTAATTTCATTTTAGACTATAAAATCTTTCCCTCCCACCAATGGTAAAAACCCTCACTCACTCACTCATTCACTCACTCACTCACTCACATACAGTTCCTCTTCCCATATTGAAGTAAACACACACACACACACACACACACACACACACACACACACACACACACACACACACACACACACACACACACACACTTGAGCTTCCTGGAGTAGTGTTCCAATTTTCTCCCGTACAAATATTCATGTTACCATCCTGATATTGCCCTGATCGTGCCTTTTCCTCTTTGAAATTGAAATAAGAAAGATTCAATATCCTAGTGAGAGCCCCTACTCTTCTCTCTCTCCATCTCCTCACCATCAATCTCCCTCTCTTCCCTTTCCTCATTATCCAGCCCTTTTCTCTTCCCTTTCCTTCCTTCCATTATCTCCCCATACACCTCCATCCCTCTTCTAATCCTATCTGCTTCCCATACCCCATTTCCTCGCCTCCTCTACTCTTCTCTACACCCATCCCCCATCCCATCTTCCTCCCCTACCCCCTACCCCCTACCCCATTTTCCTAACTCACCCCACTGAAATTTTCGCATGTCCTATCGTATTATGATTCACAATTGGTTGTATGCTGAAGGGGAAGGAGGTGGAGGGTGAGGAAGAGAATAAAGAGGAGGGGAGGAAGACAGGAGGAAAGGGGAGGGGGAGATAGATAGACGAGAGCAAATATGGAGAGATAAGGGTAGGGGAAGGGGAGATGGAGGAAGAGAGGGGGAAGGGGGGAGAGATGTAGGGAGGGAGGGGTAGATTAGAGGGGGGAGAAGAGGAGGTTAAAATTAATTAATTGTAGGATCCTCTAAATCTTTCTGAAGGTTTAATTCCTTTTTTTTTATGGGAACAATAGAGTTTGGTGGTGTTTTGGAGGTTAAGGAGGTTGTGGAGGTATTTTGAGGAGGGGTTGTGACTCTCTCTCTCTCTCTCTCATTTAACCTGACTGATCTGTTTATCCCGCTTGAGGGAGTTTTTTTTTTTAATAATCTCCAGCCCTTAATTATTCCCTTTAAAATCCCTTAACAAATGTCTTTATGTCTGTAGTGTAATATTTTGTCAAAGAAAAGAAATAATTTTAACTATAATAATTATTTAGCATTGAGCATAATTTTAATGGTTATTTTAAAATTGAGTATTATATTTAAATGGTCGGTTCCTTTATAGGCCTCCTGGTATAATCGTTAATAGGGAGAAATTAAAGTATTATTTTATATGGTATATTAAAGTGTCAAGTATTATAGAGAGTAAAAGACCTGAATTATTCTGAGTCTGGATTAATTATAGGCCCGCTGGTATAATTTTTTTTAATGAGGGGGAACCTAAAGTATTATATCACCTTTAAATTATAGTGCCAGGTGTTGTATCGTGAAGCATTACAGATAGCAGTGGGTGGATGTTCGGCTACCACTGATATTAAAGTATAATTATTCCCTTATTTCTGCTGTGGAGTATTTTGATGTTCTATTAGTTTTTAGAGCATTATAGATTGTCTTTGAGTATCATTACAATATTATTTCTGTGGATGGAAACTTCGGTAGACAATTGGTGTAATAGTTCATTGTTAGAATTCAAGTATGATTTATAGTCTTATTTCTACGGTGGAGTATTATAGAGCTTTATAGTAACGTGTGGGGGTTAAAACCAAGGGTCTGGCCGACAGTGACAGTCAGTATCGTTTATATAAGGGAAGCTGGACACAGGCCCTTCCGCTCTACAGTGACGCTAACTCGAGCACAAGTTTTGATGCTGAGGGAGGAGGAGGAGAGAGGGGAGAGGGGCGAGAAGAAGAGGTGCAGGAAAGTGGGAAGGTTGGATATAGACGAGGAGGAGGAAGGAGAGGGAAGAGAGTGAGAAGGAGAGGTGTTAGGAGGAGGGGTGGTTTTATGGACATGGAGGGTGAGCAGAGTTGGAGGAATAGGGAAGGGAAGGAGGGACGAGGAGGAATAAAGGGACGTATAGGGGAGAGAGAAGGAGGAGGAGGAGGAAGAAGGGAGGGGCAGGAGAACTCGGGAGGGGGAAGGATGGTAAGAGGTTTAGGTAAGATATAGGAAGAACGAGAGAAGGGGAAAGGAGGGAAGTGAGCGTGGAAGAGGAGGAGGATGCGGGTAGGGAGCAGGGCGAGATGGAGGAGGAAGGAAGGATGAAGGGAGGGAGGTAGGCAGGTTTCAGGAGCCGGGTATTGGGGTGGGTGGAGGAGGGTGGTGAGGGACGGTGGGTGGCCAGGAGGGGGAGGGAGGCATAACAAGGCTGCAACACACACCCCACCGCCCACCACTGTTAATATAAACCGTCAGCCCACCGCGCCGTCTTGTAACACCGAGACGAAATGCAAATCATTCAATTTTCCCCCCGCTTCTCAATATTGCATACACAAGCAAACTGCCATCTGGTGCCATCGCGCGCAACTAAAGCCGCGTGCGAATCGTGGCAGCTGACTCCGGATTCCTAGGCTCGTGTTTGCCTATTTTGAGAGAGAGAGAAATGTTAAAAAAAATCATCCTTCCTTCCTATATAACCAAAAACCCAGCTTTTCAATCCCGTGTAAGTAGTTTCGATCGTTTTCCTTGCAGCGGATTCGGCGGTTTAGCGGTAAATTCACTCGGTTATTTGATTCCATCCGGAGAATTCGGACGAAGTGAGAATTACACCTGACGAGTTATATTGGAGATTTGGGACGCCGAGCGCGGGAAATGTTCAGGAGATTCAAGTGTTGGGATATATTGGGGAACATGTGGCGTCGTTTTTCACCACCCAGTTAAAAATGGTTACGAATCTTCCCTCAAAAACTTCTTCATTTTCCTCCCCTCTCCCCCCCTCTCTCCCTACTCCTCTCTTTCACTCTCCGTCTCCCCTTCCCCTCTCTCTCTCTCTCTCACACACTTCGTCTCCCCTTCTCCTCTCTCTCTCTCCTTCACCTCCCCCCTTCTCCCCTCTCTCTTTCTCTCTCTTCTTCACCTCCCCCCCCATTAGCGACATCAGCGGAAGTGAATGAAGAGAAGATAAAGGGAGAAGGAAGAAGGAAGATAAAAATGAGACAGAGAGAGAAGAGGGGAGAACACAAGGAGAATACGGGGAAGTGTGATGGGCTGTGAGTGTTTATTGAGAGAGAGAGAGAGAGAGAGAGAGAGAGAGAGAGAGAGGCTGAGGAGAGGAGGGGAGAAGGGGGGGTCACTGTGATGGAGTGTTGCTCATAGAAAATGGAATATCTAAGACGATTACCAGTGTCTCAATACTCTCACTCTCTCACCTGATACCTCTCCTCATCCCGATTCTCTCATTCATTCTCTCTCACCTGATCCTCTCACTCACTACCACAACACCACCGCACCATACAGCCAGATCATACAATACACTTCACTATACTACCAGATGACACACACACACACACACACACACACACACACACACACACACACACACACACACACACACACACACACCCTCCTCCCCTCCCCATCCTTCCTCCTCCTAGACACACATACATAAACAATAATAGAAATACTAAATAGTAATAGTCGTCGTCCTAGTGGTTAGAAAGGGATAGGTGAGGGGGGGTGGAAATGAGAAAGAGGTAGGGAGGGAGAGATAGGTGGATAAGGAGGGTGGGAGAGGTGTAGGGGTGAAAGCAGGAAGGGAAGGAAGAATAGGTAAGTAGAGAGAAAGAGATGGGATAGACTGGTGGGGGATTAAGAGAGGATAGGAAGGAAGGGAGGATAGGCAGGTAGAGAATGAGAGGAGAGAAAAGATAGGCAGGTAGGGAGAGGAGGGAGGGAGGGAGGGAGGGGAACGGACCCGATAGTTGTAGGCCGGTGGTTAGGTCACTGGGTGTCGGGCCAATGAAAACACGGCTCCCGAGGGGCCATATTTCAACCCGGTTTTCTTCTCCTGATTGTCTTATTTTTCCTCTTATTTGTCTTATTGGTATCTTATTGAATTCTAGTATGCGATATTTATGGTGGGTGATTAGTTAGCCTGACACATCCGCCAATAGGTTTAGCCTGCGGGGAGGAGGAGAGAGGGAGAGGAAGGGGGAGAGTGGGGGAGGAGGGGACATGAGGTGGAGGAGAAGAGGGACAGGGGAGGAAGAGGAGGAGAGGGAGGGCGGGTGGATGGGGGAAGAAGATGAGATAAGGAGAGGTAGGAGAAGACAGAAGGGAAGAGAAAGGGGAGAGGAGAGGAAGGAGGTGGAGAGAGGGACAGGAGGAAGAGGAGAGGGAGTGTAAGATAGAAAGGTAATTTGGATGATACTTAAGGAAGCGGAAGAGCGGGTAGTTGATAGTGGATGATGAAACGGAAGAGGAGGAGGAGGAAGTGAGAAAGATGGATGATACTAAGTGAATGAGTGGGAAGGAAGAAGTAGAAGGAGAGGTAAAAAGGGAAGAGACAATAAGAAGAGGAAATGAGGAAGAAATAGGTGTGTGTGTGTGTGTGTGAGGGCCAATAGATTTAGGTTCGTGCTTAAGGGGCTGGCGTTGTCTATAGGATGAAAACATGGCTCTCCCTGGGACACTACTTTACTCTGTGGTGTCACCCCTCCCTCCCCCCCCCTCATCCCTCTGTCTGTCTTCCTTGGCCCTTAGCGAGTGTGTGTGTGTGGGGGGGCTGGGGGAGGTGTGTGTGGGGGAGGTGTGTGTGGGGAGGGGTGTGTGGGGGGAGGTGTGTGTGGGGGGGTGGGGGCTGTGGGGAGGGTGTGTGTGTGGGGGCTGGGGAGGGTGTGTGGGGGGATGTTGGGGGTGAAATGTGGTAGTATAGCAACAGGAACAAATAAACAGGCAACAGCAACAAGAAACAGCAGCGGGCCACAGAGGCAGTAACAGTAGCAAGCCACACCATCGTTCCAGGAACCAATCGCGTAAGGCCCAGCAAAGTCCAGAAGACCAGGACTTGCGTTTGGTGCCGGACCGGTCATAAGCCCCCTCCCCCGTCCCCCGCGCCGTCCAGCACATCCACCACCCTCCCTTGAACACTGAAGACCCCATTCCAACAACAGGGGAGACCCGCCCTTACCGTCGAGTGGGGCTTAGCTGTCTCTTGCTTCATCCTAAAGAATTTCCATTAGTTTGTGAAATCACCAAAGAAAACAATCACGAGTAGTATGACGTTATTGAAGATACCTTTCCATGTGGATGGCTAATATTAATTTTATTGTTTTGTGGGGGAGAGGGGGAGGGGTGTGGAGGGAGGAGAGGGAAGGAGGAGAGGGGGTGTGGAGGGAAGAGAGGGAAGGGGGAGAGGTGTGGAGAAAGGAGAGGGAAGGAGGATATTGATGTTTTATATATAAGTTATCATCAAAGGAAAATATGTGATCTTTGGCGTTAATTTATAGGTTTGTGCTATTGACGTCACACGAGGGTTGGTGACGTCACACTGGAGTTAATGACATCCTCAAAGATTACTGATTTTGCACACACACACACACACACACACACACACACACACACACACAGACCCAATTTCACTCGGGGTTTGATGACGTTACACAAGTTTACTGACGTCATAAATTTGGTGATGTCATTCGAGAGATGATGACGTTACTCTACACTTGTTACGTCGTCATCAATTTATTTACATATTTGTTGAAAATCATTATATACGTACTGGAGTTAACTGAGGTATAGCGGTGTGTAAGAATGAACAATATTATTAATAAATCATAGTGTTAAAACCCTTGAGTGCTATGACAACCCTTGAATACAATAACAATCACTTCAGTATGACGATAACCCCTTGAGTACGACGACAACCCCTCGAGTACTATGTCATCACACTCGAGTGGTCGTGGTGTTCCGAGGGTTAAGACATGGTCCTCAGGAGGTGAAGTCGGTGAAGTTTTTTTTTTTTTTTTTTTTGGCACGCCCCTACATCCTTGTGTAAGGTGAAGCGCAGAAGCGTTTACAGCGCCCAACAGGGAAGCATGCTAAGTTCATGCTTGCCTTTATGTCTCATGAGTTAAGGGCATAGAAGCCTGAAGAGTCAAGGGCGTAGAAGCCTGAAGAGTCAAGGGCGTAGAAGCCTGAAGAGTCAGTGGTTTATGTCATCAAGTTATTGGAAGCTCCAACAACTTTCCCTGAATACGAATTCGCAACTTTCGACTTACACCAGGTACCTACTTTACTGCTAGGTGAACAGGGACTAATGGGGGCTAGGAAGTATGTCCAAACAACTTCCACCGGCCCGGGAATCGAACCCGTGACATCTCGCTTGCGAGGCAAGAACGGTACCGCTTCTACCACCGATCCCCCTGTCGGTGAAGTCATCATAGTCCAAGGGTTCAGATGTCTTACTCAAGGGGCTAATTCTCTCTACCTCAAGTGGTTCCCATCATACTCAAGGGATTAACTTCACCTTGGCTATAATTATACTTATCTTGAAAGTACATGTCAAGTGCATCTCGGCAGTAAACTTCTACTCACTTTACAAATATAACCTTTGTGACCTTCAGTTAACCCCTCCGTCACTTGAAGCATTGTTAGGGATTCGTCTATCTTTGTCGGTCTGTGTATGCTGTGTACCCCGCCGGGAGACGTTTCACACACACACGCACACACACGCACTCCCTCTCTCCTAGAATAGTGAAAATAAACCCCTCGGCATTGATGACTCTTACGAGCAATGCGGATATAGTACATTGTCGAGTAAGCCTCTTCTGTAGTACATAATGACACTGCACTCGACAGCCTTCATTTTCTCAGCTGTAAATTTCGGTACTTTTACACAACTGGGTCGAATTGGGGTGCCTGGGACTCGAGCTAGTGATCATAAATATGTATTTGTTTCATCATCCTTATTGTCCTGCCTCCCTCCCTTCTGCCTGTACTCCTCTTCCTCCAAAATACCCTTCTCTTCCTCCAAATGCCCCCCCCCTCTTACTCCAGATACCCTCCTCCCTCCCTCCACCCACTCATCAACTTACTCCAAAACACCTCCACCCTTCTTCCCTTTACCTCCTCTTTCAAGACACTGCTCCCCTTAACCCTATCTCCTCTCTTTCCTCCAAGACACCTCTTATTTCCACCTTTCCAGCCCTCTCCCTCCTCCTCCAAGACATCCCCTCCTCGCTCCCCCCCCCTACTCCTCCAAAATACCCCTCCCTCACCTCCTCCACCTTCTCCTCCAAGACAACTCCACCCTCCACCTACCAATCTCTCTTCCTGCTGTTCCTCCACCTCCAAGACACCCCCTCCTTCACTCCTCCTCCTCCTCCTCCTCCTCCAAAGCCATTCAGTTGTGGATGAGACGAGTTTCTTGGAGGTTAAAATACCGAAGAGGGAATTCATTGTCCGCGTAACATGAGTTCCAATTTTCCTTGACAATTTACATTTAATTATCGCGCGGAAATTGGCTTAGGGAAAAAAGTCGTCAGGGAGTAGGACGAGTGGCAACAGCGGCGGCGTGAGGTGCCACTGAGGGTATTATACCATTATGCTGTAATATTTCTCTCTCTGTGTCTGTCTGTCTGTGTTCTCTCTTACCTTATTTCTCATTTCTTTCTCTTTTCTTTCTTTATTTTGTTTGTATGTTGGTCGGGGCTTCTGGATTACTGCTCTCTCTCTCTCTCTCTCTCTCTCTCTCTCTCCCTTGTTATAGTTATGTTGTTCCTGTTGTTATAGTTATGTTGTTCCTGTTTGGTATAGTTATGTTGTTCCTGTTGTTATAGTTATGTTGTTCCTGTTGTTATAGTTATGTTGTTCCTGTTGTTATAGTTATGTTGTTCCTGTTGTTATAGTTATGTTGTTCCTGTTTGGTATAGTTATGTTGTTCCTGTTATAGTTATGTTGTTCCTGTTTGGTATAGTTATGTTGTTCCTGTTATAGTTATGTTGTTCCTGTTTGGTATAGTTATGTTGTTCCTGTTTGGCATATAGTTTATGTTGTTCCTGTTATTACAGTTATGTTGTTCCTGTTGTTATAGTTATAAGCACCCTGTTGTTATAGTTATGTTGTTCCTGTTGTTATAGTTATGTTGTTCCTGTTGTTATAGTTATGTTGCTCCTGTTATAGTTATATATAGTTATGTTGTTCCTGCTTGGCATAGTTATGTTGTTCCTGTTGTTATAGTTATGTTGTTCCTGTTATTATAGTTATGTTGTTCCTGTTTGGCAAGGTTATGTTGTTCCTGTTGTTATAGTTATGTTGTTCTGCTTGGCATAGTTATGTTGTTCCTGTTGTTATAGTTATGTTGTTTCTGTTATAGTTATGTTGTTCCTGTTTGGCATAGTTATGTTGTTCCTGTTGTTATAGTTATGTTGTTGTTCCTGTTATTATAGTTATGTTGTCTCTGCTGTCATAAGTTATGTTGTTCCTGTTTCTGGCATAGTTATGTTGTTCCTGTTATAGTTATGTTGTTCCTGCTATAGTTATGTTGCTCCTGTTGTTATAGTTACGTTGTTCCTGTTGTTATGAAGTTATGTTGTTCCTGTTGTCATAGTTATGTTGTTCCTGTTTAAGTATAGTTATGTTGTTCCTGTTATAGTTATGTTGTTCCTGTTATAGTTATGTTGCTCCTGTTGTTATAGTTACGTTGTTCCTGTTGTTATAGTTATGTTGTTCCTGTTTGGTATAGTTATGTTGTTCCGTTTGGCATAGTTATGTTGTTCCTGTTGTTATAGTTATGTTGTTCTGTTGTTATAGTTATGTTGTTCCTGTTGTTATAGTTATGTTGTTCCTGTTGTTATAGTTATGTTGTTCCTGTTTGGTATAGTTATGTTGTTCCTGTTGTTATAGTTATGTTGTTCCTGTTGTTATAGTTATGTTGTTCCTGTTTGGTATAGTTATGTTGTTCCTGTTGTTATAGTTATGTTCCCGTTGTTATAATTACGTTGTTCGACTCCCAGCGGTATTTGTCTCATAATATCACACTCAGCGAAGGTTAAAGTGTAGTATCTTTCGTTATAACCAACTTGAGGAGGTCAGTTTATCATGCGTTTCGTTATAAACCAACTTGAGAAGGTCAGTGTTATAGTTATGTTGTTCCTGTTGTTATAGTTATGTTGTTCCTGTTGTTATAGTTATGTTGTTCCTGTTTGGTATAGTTATGTTGTTCCTGTTGTTATAGTTATGTTGTTCCTGTTGTTATAGTTATGTTGTTCCTGTTTGGTATAGTTATGTTGTTCCTGTTGTTATAGTTATGTTCCCGTTGTTATAATTACGTTGTTCGACTCCCAGCGGTATTTGTCTCATAATATCACACTCAGCGAAGGTTAAAGTGTAGTATCTTTCGTTATAACCAACTTGAGGAGGTCAGTTTATCATGCGTTTCGTTATAAACCAACTTGAGAAGGTCAGTTTATCATGCGTTTCGTTATAAACCAACTTGAGGAGGTCAGTTTATCATGCGTTTCGTTATAAACCAACTTGAGGAGGTCAGTTTATCATGCGTTTCGTTATAAACCAACTTGAGGAGGTCAGTTTGTCACAGCAAGACGCCGCGTTCTAGCTTAGTCCTCCTCACTGGTGGGGGGGACCAAGCTAATTAGATTAGACAACTGCTGCTACAACAATTACCGTGTCCTGAGCTAATGCCACTAATGCCATTTAGCTTGTTACCGGCGCGCCTGTGACGACGGCCGCCCTCACAACCTCACCCACTGCTCAACAAACACCACTGGTTCGTCTTAAGGGGGAGAGATGGGGAGTAGGGTGATCTCAAGTCTGATTCTGGATATCCCAAGTCCTCCTGGGTCTTATTTTTTTTTTAGTAGATATGACACAGACCCATGAACATCGTCAGTGTTCTTATGTTGAAAGTTCTTTTGTTTTACTGTTTTAAGAGACATAATAGACCTTAAAACGTGGCTAGTGCTTTTATAACCCACGAAACACACCCTTGAATACGGCCAGTGTTGTGGTGTTTATGGGTTCATCTTGGTGAGAGGAAGAGTCAGACCTCCGATCGTGTTTACTCTTCTCGTTCATAGTATCGACAGTAGTTATTGTGAGTGTTACTTCCTTGTCTCCAGCAGTAGTACTTCTCAAGGGCTGTCTGCAGGTATTAGGTGTCCAACACTACCAGTCTCAGCGTTATGGAGGGATGTATTGTTGTTATGTTTTGTGTTTTATATGCCAACGTCTTCAAGCTTTGGTTATTAGATTTTATTTATTATAAGGAAACAATGACAACTTGTATATATTAACGAGGGCGTTGTTAATGATGTGGGAAGGTGTTTGGCCTCTTCCCTCCCTCCCTCCCTCCCTCCTCCGTTACCATACCTTCCATATACGAGAAATACATAATTATATAACAGCTTGACTATTAATTTGGAATTAACAATTAAAATTATCAGATATTTGTTTAGTTTTATTAATTTAGAAACAGTACCGTGGTGAATTTATATTGTACTACACATGCTGTGGTGCCAGTGTGAGGAACACGACCATTGTAGTTATTAGCTGGGGGTAGAGAGCTCCACCAGATCCCTCGATGTTCTCGTAGAGTAATAACCCACAAGTTAAGTTACTTGTGAGTGACTTGTGTCCTGTATCCAATTGTTGAAAATCTAATCTTTCCTCGGAAAGTTTAATCTTCGCAGTTTGCCTTTATTATGTAATTCATGCTTCAGTAAATCTTCGTTGCTACAGCGGGATTTTGTGTATCATGACTCCACCTGTGGGCGGTCCATGACGTAGGTCAACAACTGGGATGATACTATCAGTGATATTGTAGGTGATGGTGAGTGATACCCGACTCAGAATTCATCCTGACCATCACTGTCTCGGTGTTATCCTCTGGTGGCCTGCAGCAGCGTGTGTTGTCCACCACCACGGGCAGGGATCACTGGTTCTAGCCGTGCGGCGGTCGCGGGCGTGTTGACTGCGTGAGAGGAAGTAACGCCCGTGGGCGAGGCGCAGGGGACAGCAGGTTTGTGAGTCGCTGGCGATTCAGCGGCGACCGCGAGCGTGTTGGCCGCGGGCAAGACAGCGGCGGATGTGGACACAGCACTGGCCACGGGCAAGGCAGCGGCGGCCGTGCTGGCTGCGGGTGAGGCAGCGGCAGCGCGCGTCGCACTTATAATGGGAGCGGCACGTCACCGCCGCCCAGAAAGAGAGAGGTAATTGGAAATTCCTGGAGTGATGCTGCGACTCGAGAGTGGCATAAGTTAACTTTTGTATTACTCTGCCCAGGGGATTATTAGGCCACTCGCTCGTCACGGCCTGCACGCCCTCTTGGCCAGTGTTAGTTTTTCTCTGCGTGTGTTGCATGTACAGGCTTGTTGTTGCTGCTGCTCTTGTTAATTTGTTCATGTGTGTGTACATGTGTTACCCCGCCCTTACGCTTGTCGGATGTGTCCTTGCTTATTCATCTTGCAGTTATGCTTAAATATACTCACAAAATTAGATTCTTTCGTGTTTGTAGTGAGTTCCACCAGGGAGAGAGACAGGCAGGAGGGAAGGAAGGGAGGGAGGGGAGTGTAGTGAGGAGCGGGACACGTACCCTCTCCTCTCACCATAATTGACAATCTAGGATGACCGACGCAGCCCTCCAATCTCACCTCTGTAATTGGCAGTCCCGGAGAGCGGACTCCTTCAAGTAGTCTCTCCCCCTCCTCCTCCTCCTTCCCCTCCTCTTCTTCTTGGACTCAACGCACTCTGTAATCAAAGACACGAACTAACTCTGCCGAGTCTCTCCCTCTTCTTAATTGTCCAACCATAATCAAGACACATCCTCACCCCCTTTCGTATACTTCCTTACCCCCATTACCCTCTTCCTCAACCCACCCCCATAACCCCCTCCTTAACCCCCATTCCCCCCTTATAATAAAGAACCATTGTCTGTATCACTTTGCATAACCTCCAGAAGTTAAATCTTAAAAGCTGCAATTACTTCGACAAGAAATTTCTCCTCTTTCCACCTCTTCACCGCGACCTGCTGTGTGACACTGAGGGGCGCCCGACTCCTTCATCTTCAACCCTGGAACCATTAACACTCTTAACACATTCTCTTCATAATATCCTCCAAGTGTCAGATACGCCAGCGTGTTATTGTGCGTACATTTCAGATCGTCGCAAATACGAAAATGTAAACAGAGGATTAATATCACCTGAACGTTGTCGCATTTCCTCTCACCGAATAATTGAGGAGCAGTTCAGCTTGATACAGTGTGACGATGAACACAAGAAAACAAGAGGACTTATTTTGAGGTGAAAGAATGAGGCCCCAGAGAATATACGTATTAAATAAAATAGCTAGCTCATATAACCACGTTTCTGACAGTGGGTGAAAACGAATCCTACGTGTTGTAAAAAAAAGAAGAAAAAGATTCAGAACCTTATAGATGACGTCTGGATACCACTAGTGGGCTTTACGTGGTATCGGAAGGTTTAGTGTAACATACGAAGGGGGGGTCAGAATCGACACAAAAAGGGGTATGGCTATTGTATCGAAATTGTCACCACCAGAAAAGGGGAACTTTATGATAGTAATATTTGGCTCATAACCTATCATGCTGGCGGGTTGTGGCTGCTACGGACGGAGGAACATGATAGATGGAAATCAGTTGTGGCGATGGTTGTGTGTTGACGTTATGGGAGGGTCTAGGGGCAGTTATCGTACGGAAGGTGTGGTTGGGTTGGTGGATTTGTGGCAGAGATCTGTCAGAACGGAATTTAGGCCTTTGTGGTTGTGGATACTCTGGGTATACTGTGGCTGTTGTGTGAAGGGAGGTGGGCTGAGTAATTATTACCCCAACATGATACTCAAACACCATCCATGACTTCTCTTAGGTAATCCGAAAGGTTTCCTCAGTGTATGTGTGGTTAGGTGACGGTTTCGGCAGCCTTGTATGAGGAGGAGGAGTGGGCTTCCGTAGCGTCGTGGTAATCCATTAGGGTGATCATCGGTGGTATATACATGTAGTTTGGTGAGGAGTAATCTCTAATCCCATTTTCATGTGACACCCTCACCAAATACTGCAGCGACACCCACCACCCATTTGCAAGATGGCGTAATTTGCAAATGTTCTCCACGCTCGCGGATTTTAATTTGCAAAATGTTCTGGAGAGTCGCGGATCATGATTCAAAAGTGTTCTCAAGAGTTCATAGATCAAGAGTTGCGGATTATGATTTACAAGTGTGGTTAAGAGTCGCGATCATGATTTACAAATATTAAGAGTTACGATCATGATTTACAAATATTAAGAGTTACGATCATGATTTACAAGTGTTCTCAAGGGCTCATAGATCACGGGCACCTACCTACCTACCTACCTACCTACCTCTACCTATGGAACACCTGTCATCTGTAACTCGGAGTTTGCAATAAAGTGAATTAGTCTATCGCCGTACACATTTATTGGTTTATCTTTCAGGGTTTACTATATTGGTTTGGTGTACCTGCCTGGTTTATCTATCATATTGTATACTTTTGAGACGTCGTTTTAATTTGGGTTTACATTACTAAGGGTTCACTAGTGATTTAGTTAAGGTGTTTTGTTTACAAGTCATCTGATGAACTGGTCTTTATTCATTCGTTCCTTAGGGGTATATTTCATCCATGCTTTCTTTAATTGACTTTATTACCTCCCATTAAGCCTTTGGACGACATGCTTCCCCGTCGGAGTTTACCTGTGTGGTCGGGGTTCACTGTTTGACATTAGTGTAAATGATGTCTCTGAATTTTCGTTTTCCTTCCACATTTTTTTGGGGGGGGAGGATGGGGTGTTGAAGGGGGGGGGGTGGGCAGTAGTGAAGGGGGGTGCTAAAGGGTAGGCAGGAGTGAAGGAAGGGGGGTTGCTAAGGGGCGGGCAGGAATGAAGGGGGTTCTAGGGGGTGGAGTCAGGATTGAGGCTTAGGGGGTGGGAGGGTAAGTGGGTAATTTTCATGCCTTTAATGTGGACGATTCGTATCAAGTGCTACACACACACACACACACACATACAGTACATACAGTATTAACTAAACTCGGTTATAGTAGAAGTACATGGGGGGGGGGGGGACGTGCTTATCCTCACACTGTTAACGGTATGCTCCCTGTTTTCCGTTTACCGTTGACTTATCAAATGTTTTTTTTAACGGTTTATTTGTTTGATATATTTTTCTTAGTTCACACGTTGATGGTGAGAATTGTTGGTTACTTACTTTAACTGTAGACACGCGTTGTTTCCCGTTAACAGTTAACTACTCCCTGTTAACAGTGAGTATTTGTTTCCTATTTATAATGAAGTCCTGCGATCCCTTAACGGTGAATATTTACCTCCCGTTAACAGTGAACTCCGTGACCTACCTGAAAGAAGTATTCATCTGGACTCATCAGAGGATATTGACTTCCTCTCAAATATTTATCACTTCCCTTATGAGAATATTAAATACCATAGAATATTTATCTCCATATTTAAATCAATATTAATCACCCTTTAAGATATTTACTTCTTGCCCTTACTGAATATTAATCTCTGCCTTAACCCTTAAAAAGAGAAATATCCTGAGAGACAGACACAGAGATAGACAGACAAACAGATAGACACAGAGATAGACAGACAAACAGACAGACACAGACATATATATATATATAGAGAGAGAGAGAGAGAGAGCCGGAGGTGTTGCCTTAAAATATTTTAAGTGGCACATGCCAGGTCCACTTGTGACTTAAAAAAGCGTGGGTCAGAAAAACACGGGTGCGGCAATTAATCGACTTAGTCCCGGCCAACAACGCTCAAACTATTTAATTATTACCCTCCCCAACACCTTCCTCAGTAATTAATTCCCAACCTTAGCTAAAAAAAAAAGACACACACACACACACACACACACACGCACAGGCACACGCGCCAACCCATGTGTACATAGGTTTATACACATGCATACATACATACACCTACACACCTATAGAGGTACGTATATACGGGCTGACATACGTACACACAAACATATTTATGTACGTACACGCTGACACATACACATATATTTACGTACATACACGCTAGCACACACACACACACATACACATATAGAGGGAAGATAGTATTGTACATACACAAATATGCACATAAACGCGCGTGTATACACAGGTACTGTACTCATACATGCATACACACGCCTGCATACATACACACACAGTCCTACTCTCCCTCACTTACTCTGGTGAAGACCCGACTGTTTCCTCACCTTGACCCTTCCCTAGCTCCTCTCCCTTCTTCTCTCTCTTCTCCCTTCTTCTCTCTCTCCCCTTCCATATCTTCACGTTTCTTCTTCTCTTCTCCCTTTTACCCCTTTATTTTGAATCTCTCTTTACTTTTCTCGTCCTCTTTCTATCTCTCCCTTTTTCTCTTCGACCCTCTTTTCTCATTTCTCTTCTTTTACTCATCTCTCTCTCTCTCTCTCTCTCTCTCTCTCTCTCTCTCTCTCCCTCTTCATCCGCCACCCACTGTGCCCTCCTTTTTCATTCGCAGGTAATGAGGCACTTCTTTCCTCCTCCTTCCTCCTCCTCCTTCTTCTCCCTCTTGCCAGCCTCACAACTTCCTTCTTCACTGCTTGAGGAAGATGGTGCTCCTTCTCCTCCTAAACTATCTACTGCCCCCCCCTCCTCCTTCCTTACCTCGTTTCTCACCTCCCCTAATTCTCCTCCTCGTCATAGTCCTCTTCCTTCCTCCTCCTCCTTCCTCTGCCTGCTCCACCTCCTCCTCTTTCTCCTTCACCTCCTCTTCCTCTTCCTACCTACCCCAGGACGTGCCTACCCCCCCCCTCACCACCCCAGAACACTATACTCCTACACCCCAATTCCCTTTATCCTCCTTACACCACTTCCATTCCCCATCTTCTACCCCATTCCCCATTCTCCACTCTATCCTTCCCACCCCATTCACATACTCCTGTACCCCATCCCCCCATCCTCCCTCTCCCCATCCCCCATCCTCCCTCACCCCATCTTCCTCCACCATTCCCTCCTCGCGTTACAAAGTCACAGAGAACAACACAAATGCTGTAATTTTCATATTATCAAAACTTTCTAATCTAGCTAATGCATTGCCCTTGCCGGCTGACGCTGTCTTCCATTCTTTTTTTTAGGGGAAGGGGGAGGAGGAGGAGGGGTATAGGTCGAGAATAAGAGGACGAAAGGGATGAAGGAGGAGGGGTAGGGGGGGTAAGGGGAGAGAAAGAGTAAGAGGTGGAGAAAGAGGAGGAGGAGGAGGAGTAAGAAGCTTTATAAATGTGAGGAAGAATTGTTGGTTAATGATATCTCACATTTAGAGATTACCGAGAGCCTCTCACACGCTTCTCACCCCTCCCCCCCTCCCCTCTTCCTCCCCTTCATCACCTCTCCCCTCCCTTCACCTCCTCTCCCTCAACTCCTATCTTCCCTTACTTTCTCTCCCCCCTCACCTCCTCTTCCCCATCTCTTCTCTTCGTCTCCTTTCCCCTCCCTCACGTTTCTTTCCTTCACCCCCCTACATAACTCCCCTTCCCTCACCATCACATCCCCAACTCCCTTCCCATCACCCTTTCCTCATCACCATCACCCCTTTCCTCACTAACCCCTTACCACCACCACCTCACCATCACCTTCTCGTGTAATTAGGTCAGGTTTATGGCCTATATTTTCGGATATATATTTTTTAACGGAGAGGGATGGGGGAGAGGGACAGGTGAGAGGGGGAGAAGGGTAGGTGAGAGGGAGGTAGATATTGTAATTTATAGAGAAGGAGGGAAGAACTAGAGAAGTTTAGAGGGAGAGAGGAAGAAGGGTTTTTGGTTATAGAGAGGTAAGGCGCTAGTTGAGAGGGGGACGGAGAAAGAGGATGGAAGCAAGTAAGAACGGGAGATTTTATAGGTTATTGAGAGGGAAGAGCTAGGTGAGAGGGAGGAATGGGTGTATTGAGGTCGACTAGCGGAAAGAAAGGAGTGGAAAAGGGTATTAAAACGAAGGAAGAAAGAAACAGAGGTATGGACTTGGTAGGAGGAGGCAGGGATAGGGAGAGAGGCAAGAGGAGGAGGAGCCAGGGGACGGGCGAGCGGATAGAGTAAGACAAACCTGGGAGAATTACAGCCTCGCCAGAAATAACTCCACAGTACATTTGGAAAGTTATTCCATGTCGGGAAGAGCCTCCAGCACAGATCCTCTCACTAGTGTGGCGCTTCTTCCTTGGTACTCTATGCCTTGGGTAGGTGTTGCTGCCCTGTGTCACAGAGAAACAAAAATATATAAAGAAAAAAACCTATGACACCACGAGCATACAGGACCACCGCCACCACCTACCAATGGCATGTTTGTGTTATGATACGAGCATTGGTGTCTTGTATTGTGTTCGTCTGCTCCACACCGCCACAACTCAACAAGGTCAGGCTTGGGCAGTGTTGTGTTCTCGAGGTCAAAAGGTCAAAGATTAAGGTCAGGAGGTGAGAAAGTGGGTGTGTAGGGAGGGGAGGGGAGGCTGGTAGCTTAGTCGAGTGCAGTCTAGGTGTGGCGTGTGACAGTAGGTAGTGGCGGGTAAGTAAGTAGCTTTAATTATGACATATTACAAGATCAATAATTATTTCACTTATGAAAAGAGGATTTATAACACGTTGACTTACTGTCTTAGTGTGTTCGATGATGATTATTTAATACTCTTATCAGGGCGCTGAGAGGTGGGCATAACGTGTTGGGACCCTATCGACTGTCTCTTACCTTCCCTCCACCTAGTTAGTTTAATTAAGGTCCACACACACACACACACACACACACACACACACACACACACACACACACACACACACACACACACACATAAGAACGTAAGAAAATAAGGAGTCTGCAATAGGCCGGTTGGCCTGTGCATGGCAGCTCCTGTCTAGAGTTGCAATTACTCTTTATCATCCATGAATCCATCCAGTCTCCTTTTAAAACTTTCCAGCGTTCCAGCACTTACTACAAAGTTGCTAAGCCTGTTCCACTCGTCTACCACCCTATTTGTGAACCAGTTCCTTCCTATCTCCCTCCTAACCTAAATCCGTTGCTCCGAGTCCTATCCTGCTCGGATATTATAATAACTTTATCTATATCTCCTTTATTGATTCCTTTCACCCACTTAAATACTTCTATCATATCTCCCCGCATTCTTCGTCTTTCTAGGGAATGCAAGTTAATTTTCTTTAATCTATCTTGATATGGAAGGTTTCTAAGTCCCGGAATCATTCTCGTCATTCTTCGCTGCACGGACTCCAGTGAATTGATATCCATTCTATAATAGGGGCACCAGAACTGAACAGCATAATCGAGGTGCAATATGATCTCCGCACTCTTATTACTTACACTTCTAGATATAAAACCTAATACTCTGTTTGCCTTATTTCGAACATTAACGCACACTGTTTTCTAGGCCGTAGGTCCGGGCTTACAAATACCTATAAGTCTCTTTCACAAGTCGACTTCTTTAGGTTGATGTTGTTAAGGCTGTATACATTAACGGTATTTGTTCTTCCAATATTAAGTACGCTGCACTTGCTGGTGTTGAATTTCATTTGCCATTTTTCTGACCACTCCTGCAGTTTATTTAAATCCTCCTGTAGTGCATTTGCATCCTGCCCTGAATTAATCTGCCGCCCTATTTTGGTGTCATCCGGAAACTTGCTTATGTCACTGCTGATCCCAGTATCTAGATTGTTTATGTAGATTACGAACAAGAGTGGGCTCAGTACTGACCCCTGGGGAACCCCACTGGTTACACAGTCCACACACACACACACACACACACACACTATGACCAATATTGCCCCGTCCACCTGTACTCTTGGTGTTTGTCATAGCGTTATGTAATATTTTGTTGCCATTCACCATCCTCGCTGAATGACAATACACATCCAGGCCTTTAAGTTACGTTTTCAATAATATTGGATTTTTTATTTTTTTTTCTCGTTCTTGGCATAGAGTAGAGTAGCGTGAACAGGGACGGTGGTTGATGGTCGGCCGCTTAGTGTTCCAAGCCTAAATCACGGAGCTGATTACTGGATCTATCGCAGGCTTAATTTTCTTTGTTTTTGTAAATTAATTAATACCTGGGGGATTAGCGTTGATTGGGTCGCCCGGAGGAAAAAGAATGAGGCTTTTATAGACACCGTGATCACAGGTTTTTACGGGCGATAGTGCCATCACCCTGGTAGTAGGGGGGTGGAGGTTGTGGTGGGGCATGGTGGTGGTGGTAGGGCATGGTAATGGTGGTGAGGGGGGTAGTGAGGATGGTGGTGGAGATTGTGGTGGGGCATGGTGGTGGTGGTGAGGGGGGTTAATGGTTATGGTTGACTATGGTGCTCATTTAACCCCTCTTAATGCCATCACTCACTCGTGGTGGTGGTAGTGGTAGTAGTAATAATAATGCTGGTTATGGTGGTACAGAATTTTTTTTTGCTTTTTTCCCCCTGACTTTTTTTTCCGTCTCTAAGTTATATATATATATATATATATATATATATATATATATATATATATATATATATATATATATATATATATATATATATATATATATATATATATATATATATATATATATATATATATATGTGTGTGTGTGTGTGTGTGTGTGTGTGTGTGTGTGTGTGTGTGTGTGTGTGTGTGTGTGTGTGTGTGTGTTTAGCTGCTGGACCATTTTTTGTAGCTCTTGTTATTAAAGGTTGATATGAAGTGTTACGTCCTTGTCATGCTAAATTTATTTTACTTTCACGAATGATTTTTTTTTCACGTGTCATGAAACTCTTAAGAATGAGCTTTTAGGAGTAGCAGTGAACCTTGTGGTAATTAGAACGTGAGGGTATTGTAATCGTGTGTGTGCGTGTATTATGAAGAGAGAGAGAGAGGAATTCCTATAGGCCGTGCACCTATGTTATAAAATATAGCTCCATCTCCCATGTTATAATATAGGGCCGTCCCCCGTGTTATTATATAGCTCACGGAAGCGCGTTGTCCTGTGTCCCCGGAAATTCTATGAATAATACCAACTTTATCGGCGGCAACTTTGGTTGGACAATCCATCTTGAAAGTTTCATTTTGGGTGAGTGGGGTGAACCCTCTCCCTCCTCCCTCTCCCTTCCTGTGTCTTCCTCTCCTTCCCTGTGTGGTCCTCTCCCTCCCCGTGTCTTATTCCTGCTGTTTATCCTAAATTTGCTGCTGGTCCACACTGATTAGTCCTCAATTAGAAAATGACTTCAATTGTGTATGAACCTCTGTCCTGCGTGGCAGTGAGAAGTGATATCACCCTCAGTGCCAAGACCTGACTGAATTACTCAGAATTGGCAAACTGTACTTCAAGCTTTGTCAATAAATTTGTTAACCGTAAAAATCTTCTTCCTCCCTGTATCTCTCCCCCCCCCCTGTCTTCCTCTCTCTCCTGTATCTTCCTCTCTCTCCCTGTCTTCCTCTCCCCTCCCGTGTTTTCCTCCCCCCCTGTGTCTTCCTCTCTCTTCCTGTGTCTTCTCTCTCTCCCCTATGTCTTCCTCTCCCTCCCCATGTTTCCTCTCTCTCCTGTGTCTTCCTCTCTCTCCCTGTGTGCCTCTCTCTCTCCTGTGTCTTCCTCTCCCCTCCCCGTGTTTTCCTCTCTCTCCTGTGTCTTCCTCTCTCTCCCTGTGTCTTCCTCTCTCTCCCTGTGTCTTCCTCTCTCTCCCTGTGTCTTTCTCTCTCCCTTTGTCTTCCTCTCTCTCCCTTTGTCTTCCTCTCTCTCCTGTGTCTTTCTCTCTCTACCCTGTGTCTTCTCTCCCCTCCTGTATCTTCTCTCCCTCCCTGTGTCTTCCTCTCCCCCCTACTGTGTGCTCTTCTTCCTTCCTTCTCTTCTTCCTCCTTCCCCATCTGTCTTCTTCTTCTCTTATTTCCCTCTTTCTGTTCTGTCAGCCCTATGTAATTACTCTTTTTTCTTTGCTGCTTATTATTTGGTCTCTTTCTTCCTTATTTCTCTCTGTTCTGTTCCCATTTAGATACTTCCTCCTCCTCTTCATCTTCCTCTCCTCCCCACCTCTTTTCCTCTTCTGTTTCTTCACTTTTTCCTCTACATCTTTCTCTTCCTCTCTCAATCTACTTTCTAAATTCTACTGTATTTGCCTTCTCTATTTCCCCATTCTTCCTAGTCTCTCTCTCTCTCTCTCTCTCTCTCTCTCTCTCTCTCTCTCTCTCTCTCTCTCTCTCTCTCTCTCTCTCTCTCTCCTTCCTTCTCTTATATTTTCTTCTTCTACCTCTTCTTCATTCTCTCCTACCATTTTAATTCCTTCCTTTTCTCTCACGTCTTTCTATTCTCTCTCTCTTCTAGCCGCCTCTTCTTTTTCCTCCAATTAACGCTTTCTTCTTTCTTTCCTTCCATCCTCTTTCTTCCTTCCTTCCTTTTCCTTCTGTCTCTTCCCTTATACGTTTTCTATCAGTTGACCTCTTCCTTATCCGTATCTTTATATGTCTCTCCTTTCTTCCCTTTCCTTGTCTACCCTTTCTTGTTTAGTTTTTCCCACGTCTCTTTCTCAATACTTCAGTTTGTGTTATTTTTTTTCCTCGCATCGTCTCTTCTCTTTCTTCCTTGATGTTTCTTCTTATATTTCAGTATTTTATTTCCCCCTTTCTACTTATCTACCTTTCTTTATTATCTATTTTCTTAACCTTAAATACCTGTTTTTGTTTAGTTTTCCGGGTTATTGAATATTTTATTTAGTTTTGTTTATTTCTTCATTTCTCATTTTTTTTATTATTTTAATATTTATGTTTCTGTGTTTTTTTTATATTACTTATTTTTAATAAATTTTTCAATCTTGTTATTGGTAATTGTAGCGTACATTCTCTCTCTCTCTCTCTCTCTCTCTCTCTCTCTCTCTCTCTCTCGGGGATTTTTGTCTTTCACTGTGACTTTCTCCTCGTTTGACTTCTCTCGTTACATTCATCACACATTCCATCTCCCCCTCCTTCCCCTTGTGCCCTGTCTTGTTTTCTTACTCTTCTCGCTTTCTTTTCTCTCCGTTTTCACTCAGTTTGCTGCGTCCGTCCACATCTTTTTTTTTTTAATTCTTCCTTCTGTATTCTCACTTATTTCTTCCTTTGCCTCTTTCTCCCTGTACAGTTGTTGTGTTCTCTTTCTCTTCCACTTACTTTCTCTTTCGTTTTGTTGTTCTCTCTCTCTCTCTCTCTCTCTCTCTCTCCGTTTCCTTCCCTTTTACTTGCTCCCTCTCTCCCCATATTATTCCTGTTTCTCGTATCCTATACCAGTAATTCCTTCTCTCTACCTCCCCCTACATTCCTCCTTAACCGATGCTACTACACCCTCCCCATCTCCCTTTCTCCTCTCCCCCCCTCTGCCCTCTTCTCCCCCTTCACCCACCCAACCTCATATGTGTTTGCTCTGCAACTCATTCGTCTGTGAGGCCTTATTTGTAGTGTTCCTCTTGTTATCAAACTGACGATCAGGTAGGGCGGCTTATTGGGGGAGGCAAGAACAAGCTTATGGGGAGGGGTTGTGGGGACAGGGCTGTAAGATGAGAGTCTCCTAGTGGGAGGTATATAGCCTTTTGGAGGAGGAACCTGTAGAGGGGATGGATAGCTTGTTAGGTACTGGCGTGGTGAAACGAAAAATACTTATGTCGTGAATAAGGATAAAATAATATTGATTAATGAAATTGTTTGATTGTATAGAGAAACTGAACTGTTTAAGCATAAGGAAAAATCGCTAATATTAAAAGAAAGAATTATTTATATGTAGTAAAATCATACCTGTTACCTGTATAATTAGCCACTTTTGTGTTACTTGGGATATATAAAAAAAAATCTAAATAAAATTACCTTTAGGTGGAGACAATTTTGGGGAGCTAATACCTTAATGATGACACTACCTGTATGAGGAGTCATTAATGATAATATAAATAAAAGACAATGAGGGAAGTTTGTAGTGGGTGTTGCTGTACTTGGTTAGTCCATATAAGGGGTGACAGTAGCCCCCAGTAGGAGATTAGTATTGTAGACGACCCTTCCCTGCTGTGATGTGTGGGAGGCGTGACATAACCCCCTGCTGGATTCTGCTCACATCATTGGGCACACCACTCGTCTTCGCCTCCATGAGAGCTTTAAGACTTCAAAAAACATCTAAATACATCACAAATAATCGTCCATAACCAGTTGAGGCTCGAACCAACAAGGCTAGAGAGTGTTTGAGAGAGACGTTACCACTGAGCTACCGGATACTGTCTTTAAGAGAAGTGACCTATTCCGAGATGAGAATGGAATACTCTTCGTCCTGTTTATGCTTCGTATTATCATCACTGAGTAGGTCAGTTACTGTAGAGCGTTGTTTAGCAAAGTGGTACGTCCCCCCCCCCCGTTACACACACACACACACACACGCGCGCGCTTAATTTCATCATTGTTGACTTTTCCCCAAAGGTTTTGTTGATGTATTTTATATGAGGGAAGTGTCGCGGAGAACTGTGGTCCTATGTGTGGTGTGTCAGATTAATTATCAGAGGTGGATGAACATGGTGGCAGGGA
This sequence comes from Homarus americanus, assembly GCF_018991925.1. Classification (NCBI taxonomy): domain Eukaryota; kingdom Metazoa; phylum Arthropoda; class Malacostraca; order Decapoda; family Nephropidae; genus Homarus; species Homarus americanus. The sequence goes on along the minus strand of NW_024714121.1, from coordinate 139,485 downwards.
GATGGATGAATACTGTATGAGGGGTGGATGAATACAGTGAGAGTAGATGAACACAGTGGGAGTGGATGAACAAGGCGGGGTGGATGAACACGGTGAGGGACGGGTGAAGACGGTGGAGGATGGATGAATATAGATGGAGACGGATGAACACTATATGAGGGAGATGGATGAACACGGTGGAGGAGGTGCCAGGTTGAGGGCCAGGTGGAGACCCTCCTGGCTGTGGTCTCCTGTACCGCCTTGTTACACGTCCACGCAGGAGGAGGGGGTGCTCGGGTGATCATAGTCACAACCAACACCACCCTCATAAAGCTGAAACTTGCCCTGGGTGTACACAGGGCCACCCACCTCATTGCCACGGTGTTGAAGTGTTGGATAGCGCTGTCCTGGCCCCAGCCCCTTCAATTGGAGGATCCAGGCACAATCTCATTAATGGAAAATCTATCTATCAGCCATGTTCACTAGGGCCAGATTTAGGGCCGACACCGCTTACAGGGGCCATGCCGGTTATAGTGTTGGTGGTGGCTTTGTGTAGCGAGTGTCGCTTATTAGGGCACTGCTTGGACCAGAGCACTCTGCTTATATACCTCTGTCCATTACCTTTATATCATTTTAATTGCTAGATATAAATCAAGGGGGGTGGGATTACATAATTTAAAATATCGTTTAATTAAGCGGAGTAGCGGGTCGACCTAGCGGGGTTGGCCACTAAATGAAATGCGTTCGCCGACCATGATCGATCGAGCCGTCCCTGTTAATATGCAGTTTAATTATAAAGTTATATTGAGTCATAGCCCAGCCCTTGTCAAATTTAATAGGCAGACATAAATTCAATTTGTCCTGGCCGCCGGTAGGGGGGTTGCCACGTCTTGCAATGTTTTCATACCACACCGCTACACTTTTTTCCCACAATGCCCTTAAAGGTAGGGAAGGGGTATTTGGCACAGTGCCCAGGGGAGGTAGTGTGTGTCAGGGGACGGGCCAGGGCAGCAGGGCACACCAGGTAGGGGGTACAGAGATGTGGGTTGTGGTGGAGTGAGTGTTTGTCTCGTGTTATGAGGCGAGATGATCACTGCGGGTCGCTCGTCCTGATGGAATTCCTCAGCTCAGCCCAGGCAGGTCATCATCTCCTGGACTGTGTTCACCTCTCGCCTCCCTCCCTCCCTCCCTCTACCTGCGTGTGTGTGTGTGTGTGTGTGTGTGTGTTAGTTAGTTAGTTTGTTCATTCGTTCCTTTAGATTTAACGTATACATAATTTTATTACGTATCCATTATCGTATACACACACACACACACACACACACACACACACACACACACACACACACACACACACACATATGAACGCTACGTGTGTGTCGGCGCGAGTAACTGTACAGAGGTTGGTGTACACATGTAGAGGCGCGTGGTAGGTGTGTGTGCGTGTGTGTGTGTGAGCGGCAGCATAGATCAGTGTTAGTGAGGCGCCACCATTACCCAATATCTTTCATTGCTAACAAAAAACAAACCCGGGAGCGAGGCTGTGTGTGTGTCCTGGCTGCTCTCACCTCCCTCCCTCCCTCCCTCCCTCTCACTCCCTCCCTCCCTCCCTCTCACTCTCCCTCCCCCTCTCACTCCCTCCTCCACCTGTCCCTCAAATATCTCTCCAACAATATATTTTTCTCACCCTACCAGAGTCTTGTAATTAACGTTTCCCTTCAAAGATCATCAACCACATCCCTCACTAATGTCTGCCTCATTTCGGTCTCAAGAACAGTCACCCCTGTGGCCTGTGTACGTTTTTCATTTTATTTTAGTATTTTCTTTTTCACTCCTGTTATTTATTTACAATTGTTTTATACCTCGTCCTCAAGTATTGACATGGTTATCTAGGGGTGGGTTATGACAGTGTTTTATTAATTGAACGAAAAATGGCGATATAGTTAGGCTGGCAAGAAGAGCATGCACAAGTCTTTTTCCAACAGTGATGGAAATCTGTCGATTTTGGGGTCCGGATGGAAGAGCCAGTAGAGTGTGTGTGTGTGTGTGTGTGTGTGTGTGTGTGTGTGTGTGTGTGTGTGTGTTTTAAGGTGTAGAATGGGTGTTTAAAATTTATGTAAAAAGAAATTAAGGTCTGGATTTCACCTTGTTGGTAGAGAGGAGTTAGGAAATGGAGAGTAAAGGATGGGAGAGAGAGAGAGAGAGAGAGAGAGAGAGAGAGAGAGAGAGAGAGAGTTAATAGACTAAAAATATTAAAAAGTGGCGCTTGAAGGCTAATAAGTAGCATTACCTTGACACACACACACACATGCCCACTGCCTCTCCCAAGGTGATGGTTAGTTGGGGTAAATATTATGTAGGGATGGTGTGATCTTCACCGTCACTGTAATGAGCGCTTGTCCGTCCTGCCCCTCCTCCCTCTCCTCACACACACACACACACACACACACACACACACATTTATATAGTTATTGATGATTACTTTGCGTGATTTTATTTTTGATTGGTCTGGCCGACATGATTTCTTTTCTTTTTGTTTTCCTTTTTTTTATTTTTTTGGCTCCATTTAATTTTTGTTTTCTTACTGGGTGATTTACCACAACGAAACTATTTACCAGTTGGAAGCGTGGCGCCGGGACGCTAACCACAGCGCCGGGACACTAACCACAGCGCCTCGACACTAACCACAGCGCCGGGAGTTTCTACTAGCGACAATTAAGGGTGATTTATTAGGTGCCATTATCATTTGCAACAATTAGCCACGACATAATTTGTGTTATAATTATATATAACAGTTGAGGTGTTCTTGGTGCTGGTGTTCATCATGGCTCTCCCATTATAGCTGGCGAGGCGGCGGCGGCTCCCAGCGTCTGCCCAACCACCTGGCAAATAAATTGTGAAGGTCTAAGTTACGGGTTTACTCACCAACACCACCCGTCTTCAGCTACTCTCCCTTTCCCTTCATCCACCTTATTTAGTTTTTTCTCATTTCTCTATAACTCCCCCATTTTCCCTCATCTTATCATTTCTCTCTTCCTTCTTCTTTATTCCATCCTCCTCCCTTGCCCCTCTTCTATCCTCACTGATTCTATACTTTTATCTTCCCCTTTATCCAACTTCACTTCTTCTCATTCTCCCCCCCCTCCCCCCATTCCACATTATCTTCCCATTTCCCCTTTCTATATCTCCCTTTCCCTTTCTCAATCTTTCCATTATCCAATATATCTCCTTATTACTTCCTTCCATACTTCGTTCCTTTCAAACCCCCTCTCATTTCTCTCCTTCCTTCCTTCCTCTTTCTCCTCTCTCTCTCTTCCTCTCCCCAATGTTCCTCTTCCTTCCCTCCCTTCCACCTACTGTTCCTTCTTCTCCCTTTTGTTCCTTATTTCTCCTCCTGTTGCTTATTCCTTCTCGTTTCCCTCCCTTCCTTCTCCCTTTTGTTCCTTATTTCTCCTCCTGTTGCTTATTCCTTCTCGTTTCCCTCCCTTCCTCCTCCTCCCCCTCCTCTTCCTTCACTCTCCCTCCTTCCTCTCCACTCACACTATCAAGCTAGTTCCTCCCTGCACACTCCCTCCCTCAGGCTCTCCATTAAACTCTAAATATTAGATGAAAAAAAATCCGGTGACTAAGTGTTTATTATCTGGCAGTGTCCTAAGTCAGCGGCGGCGGCCTCAGGTGACAGCCTCTAACGCCACCATCACCCTTCCCTTCTCTTCTCTTCTCTCCCTCTCCTTCCCTCTTTTCCTCTCCTTGCCTGCTTTTCCTTCCCTTCCATTCTTTCCCTTCAACCTCCCCTTCCCTCGTCTGGTCGAAAAGTCTTACTCGGATCGATTAGGTCATCTTTTGATCAACAAGGTTATAAGTCATCTTCTGGTCGACAGGTTGATGAGTCGTCTTAGGGTCGATTAGTCGTCCCCTGGTCGATGGTGTTCGTTTAATCACACTTTGGTCGAACGAGGAATCGATTGTGCTATACCTAGTCGGCGGGTCGATTAATTATATCACCTGTTCGATAGGTCGAGTTAATAATCAGGTCAGCTGGTTAATTTAGTGGTCGTAAAGTGGACTATGATTATCCTTTCGTCGTTGAGCAAGTCAGGGTCGTCCAGTTGTCGATTACTGGAGATGTTCGTCGAGTGAAATGTTCTTTAAGGACACACGCATGAAGGCGGCGTCGCAGGGGGTCCATTAAACAATTTTCTCTTAGACAGGTCGACGTCGATTATACACCACCTTCAACACACACGACATCGATTATTCACCACCTTCAACACACCTGGGGTCGATTATTCACCACCTTCAACACACCCGGGGTCGATAATTATTCACCACTTTCATCACACCCGGGGTCGATTATTCACCACCTTCAACACACCCGGGGTCGATTATACACCACCTTCAACACACACGACATCGATTATTCACCACCTTCAACACACCCGAGGTCGATTATTCACCACTTTCACCACACCCGGGGTCGATTATTCACCACCTTCAACACACCCGGGGTCGATTATTCACCACCTTCAACACACCCGGGGTCGATTATTCACCACTTTCACCACACCCGGGGTCGATTATTCACCACCTTCACCACACCCGGGGTCGATTATTTTAGTCGTGTTCTTCTATAATGATGATAATATCGACAGTACTCTCAATTAAAGTGTCGTCATCCTTCCGGAGATCTGAAATACAAAATGAAGTGGTTTAGCAATTAAGCAGATGATAGGTTATTACTCTGGAGGAAAGGGAGAGGAAGTGGGAATGGGGGAGAGGGGGAGAGGAGACTAAACCAGACTTTCTTTTCCTCCCTCTCCCCTCCCCCTCCCCTCCCTCCTTCTCAACACGTACACAAACACACGCGCGTGCAACTCCCTCCTTAAAGCAATTCCCCCTGTCTTTACCCTCCCCCCCTATAAAAAAAGTTGTTAAAACGGAAATGTTGACCATCGTAGGCTGGGTTTTATACCTGCCTTATGATCTACTCTGTGTCGGCAATAACGGGCAAGTTTGTATAATTTCAGTTGGAACTACTCGTGTAATGATTCAGAGTAGAGGGGGGTAAGGGGGTGAAAGAGGAGGAGGGGGAAGAGGAAAGAGGAGTGGGAGGAAGAGGAGGGGAAGAGGGACAAAGAGGAAGGGGAGGAAGATGCACAGCCGGTTGTTTTCCTGTAGGGCGACAATAGCGCTACAGCCGAAGGAGGTCTTGAGCTGACACAACCTCAGTATCCGGGAGGACCTGTTCAGAATCTTGTAAGGTTTTCACTCGGAGTGCAGTTAGTGGCTCGTAGGACTTTATGAAAGGAATTTTTAACTGAAGACTATGAAGTAGAGGCTTGTAGGATTTTTATGATGGATCACAAGATGAGTTTTCGTGAAGGACTTCCAGGAAACGAATGATTTTTTTCAGGACAAGCTAGAGGGAAGGTTTTTTCTTCAGGACAATTATTTTTCAAAAATATATATATATATATATTTCTTTTTTATTGAACACAGGCAAGATTGATCCCCCCCCCCCTCTTGGAAATAGGGTAAGTGGTTAAAAGAGGTTTACCAGCGCCCTTGTGGTCAAACTGTGGGTATTAAGAGCATCACGGGATACCCCAGTAGCCTACCTGAGATCTCACCTGGATGCTGTTCACTCTTAATTAAAACTTTTTAATTACAATAAGGGAGGTAATGCGCTAATTACATATATGTATATTCAGTTGCATACATGTGTATCCAATGGTGAAGCATGTATAAGAACTGTTATTTAAGGAGTACTTATAGGAATTTCGGGGGTTTCTGATATTCGTAAGGAATTCGTATGTTTTGTCTTGCACACACACACACACACACACACACTAGTCATTTGTCATCCTACGTTTATCTACTCTCTCTCTCTCTCTCTCTCTCTCTCTCTCTCTCTCTCTCTCTCTCTCTCTCTCTCTCTCTCTCTCTCTCTCTCTCTCTCTCGCACGTGTTATTGTTTTTTTTTGTGTGTTTCTCTCCCCCCTTACTATTCTGTTCGCTCCTTCTCTAGTTATCACCTTTTCGTTTTCTCTATTTTTCCTTTCACATTTTATTTCCCCCCGCCCCCCTTTTTTATATATAACCCCTTGCCAGTTTTAGTAGAGGGGTATCGTTATCACCCTTACCTTTGTTTGTTAGTTTGTTTGACTGATTTTATAGTTCTGAATCGTAACTTAGGTTTATATGGACCAATGAATATCAAGTTACATAGGTACTGGATTCGGATTCAGATAGTGATTCGAATTCGGGTTTAGTTTTGGGGGATTCAGATTTCGGGGATTACTGTTTATTTTCGTGAATCAATTGCTTCAACACACACACACACACACACACACACACACACACACACACACACTCTCTCTCTCTCTCAGTTTTTTCTCCCTCATTCCACATTTCTTCTATGCCTCATCTTCCATTTCTTGACCTTTTGATTTTCACTACTCTTAGTTCTCCTTATTTGCATAATTCTTTCTAACCTTCATTTTCATTTACCACATTTTTCTTCCATACATCTTGATTTAGTCTTGAATTTGCCTCTTCCATTCTCCGTTACACCAGAGACCTTCCCCTTTCTTCCTCTCACTTCCGCCCCCCCTCTCCCCTTACTTGATTAGCTTAATTAACCCGCGGGATTTTGCAAGAGCCACCCCCCTCCCTCTCCCCCCTCCTTCTCCTCCTCCTCCTAGCTTGATATGGGAAACGGTGTCGCAGAGTTCTGTTTATTATCTCCCACGTCTGTGTTTATTTCTTGGGCCTTGTGTTGTGTTTCTGTCCTACGGTATAAGGTGAGGGGAAAAGGGGGGACGGGATAAGGGAAATAGAAAGGATGAAGGAAGGGCAAGGGAGAAGGTTGGTGAAGAGGGGAAGAAGGATGGGATGAGGGAAGGAAGGTAGGAAGAAAATGGGTGGTAAGAGGTGAGAAAAAAGCTGATAGAGGGAGTGAGGGAATTTATGAGATACGGAGAGAAGGTGTGAGAAGAAGGAGGGG
>NW_024714121.1:92500-127500 GCF_018991925.1 Homarus americanus | reverse complement strand
GGCGCGGGTTTGTGGGCGGCGCCTAATTAACAGCTAGTTTACTCAGAATTTAAATGTTTATGTTATACGTGTCATCAATATACCACCATTCACCATAAAAATCTCTTTCCATGGGATTGAGTGACTTCTGTGCCGCTAATACTTATTCAACGCTGTGGGAAGGTACAGTAGTATGGTGGGTAAAGTTATTGTGAAGCTAGAAGTTAGAGACTATGAGTATAAAGGGGGTGGGGTAGGCTCTGGTGTACTAAAGAAATTAAACATGTTAGTTTTCAATTCCAAGAGAGAGAAAAAAATGCAAATCCCACCACACTGATGAAGAACCAAGATAAACAAACAGATACATAGATATTTATTCAATTAAATCGTCATACATGTTCACATTAATTCAGTAGGTACTGTATATAGACACTGCAGGTGTATCCGGGTGAACAATTCTTAATACAATACAACCAGGTAAAATATAAAATCAGTGAATCAATTATAAACTTTAATAATATATTAATACTACATTGCAAGTGAAAATAATATGAAATTATTAATAATTAAGGACAATTAAGACATCGAAAATAAGCAAAATAAAGCCTTCTAATTTGGCGGTACTTGACTTAGACAGTAATATACAGTAGAGAGGTATATCAGTGTGGTAGGTACAGTTCACCCACGCTGAGTCAGGACGTGTTAGAGGTTCACCCGCCAGTCTCACGCGTGAAGCTCCGTGCGATCAGGTGACTCCGGAACATTTCAAATCACACTGGGAACACTCCGAGTCACTGGTACAACACCGGTACAAAGTTGATTACTGGAACACACAGGAACACAACAGGTTCAAACTGTGACATTGCCAGATCACTAGAACAAGCTGGTTCACATTCTGGAAGGCTGCAATACACCAGTTTGTGGATAAAAGGTCAGCCGCCAACAAGCAGTGTACTGGGTGTATTAACACTGCTAACAGTGTATACATTACGTAAATAACAAAAGGTCTTCTCGACGCATTTTTAATTCCAATTAATCCTTCACTTGTGTGTATATAGAAAGAATTTATTAACTTCATGTAAAAACTAATTAAAAAATATGTTCAGAGAGACGCTCACACTTAAATATTTAACCCGAGAGAAACTCCTCACATGGATGCACACAAGTAGTTCAATTCCAAGAGAAATTTTTCACCGAAAACATCACCATGGGTACACCTTGCCCGGCCCCCAGACACCCTCACTACGGCACCGAGTGTGGGCTGGACACAAATATCTCTCCCTATTCACAAAAGGAATCAAATACTTCAAGGGCCTCACCGACAAACCGAATATAAACCTTGTGCCATAATGTACCGTCCTCTCCCTCATTGGTTCACGCGAGGTAAACCCACACAGTGAGCCCTAACTCCTCCAGATAGGTAGAAAATAACACGTCGAGTGCGCCGCCCTTTATTTAATTAAGAGTTACCAAGTGCTTAATTACACTATATGAGGGGGGTTGCACCTATTCCAAAATTTCCTCACTCGAAAGCTACTCCAAGTGTAGACTACCTGGCTTAAAAGTCCATAGACGGCCCTAGTGCACACATGAGCCTTCAACTCACACACAGGAGCACCATTGAAACTTTACTCATTAGTTGGTTTGGCACTTTGGCTATAAATGTGTATTACCCGAGAGTTTCCCTTTCATTTCATTCATTTCACTTCCCTATGAATATTGTAAGAGCTTTGTTAAGTGTTTCAGTAGAGGAGAAATCCAAGTTTGGGTCTTCTGTTCTTTCTAAAGAAAATAATTGTGTGTTATTTTGAGGTGTAGGAGGGAGTCGTGTTTGAGAAAGTCGTACAGTTTGTGATTAAGGTCGGGGGTCATGTTTTGTGGTGGTCGATGTTGTGTTTATTACCTGGAATAAACACAACAGTTGATACTAGATGCAGAGGATTCCTGTAGAGTATTCTCCCTCCCTCCCTCCCCATTCTCCTCCTCCCTCCCCATTCCTTTCCCCCTCTCCATTCTCTTCCTTCCTCCCCATTCTCTTCCTTCCTCCCCATTCTCTTCCTCCCTCCCTCCCTCCCTTCCCCTTTCTCCCTTTTTCCTTATGTCCTTCCTAATTTTTCTCCCTCGTTCCTACCGATTTTCTCCCCCCCCCTCTTTGTTTCCCTTCCTTTCTAGCCTCCCTCCCAGTTCCCCTTCCCTCCCTCTTTCCCCCTTCCGTTTTATTCCCTGTTTCTCTTCGGAAACAGAGGGAAACTAAAGGGGAGAAAGAAAATGAAAGAGAGAGAAAGAAAAGGGGAAGAGAGGGAAAGAAAAGGGGAGGGAGGGTCAGAGAGGGAAACTGAAGAAAATAGGGAAGGAGAGAAAGGTCTTATTTTGTGTTTGTCTGTTTATCACCTTTTGACTTCATGGATCATAATAAGCCCGACCAACTTTTGTATTTTTTCATATTTGTTTTCATTCCTAGCAATCTCCTTCCACCTCCCCTCAACTCCCTTTTCCTTTTCTCACATCTCCCCTTAAACCCCTCACCCCCTCAACTCCCTCCCATGTCTCTCCTCACCTGGCGTTCTTGAAGCACCGCCACTGAGTTCATCTGAGCAACAAGAAGTCAGGGTTCGGGGTTTTTGCCTGTTAATGGTGAGATTTTGTATTTGTATAATATTTTTGGCCCCTTTGACCAGGGGTCACGTTTGCTAGGGGACAGGGGGGTGAAGGAGAACCAGGAAGAGGAGACAAACGCGGCTAACGGGAAGAAGAGGGCGTTGGGGGAGGGAGGGAGGCAGGGAAGAGCTGGAGGAGGAGGAGGTAGTATGTGCTTCACTGTGTAGAACTTCAAAGTCTTCTTGGTGCCTTATGGACAACATGAACAACTTATAGTTTGCTAAACAAATTTCTTGATGTTGTCACTGACACGGTTCACCAACACTACTCACTCATCTGGAGATTTTCGCATGAAGCTGTTCGTGTTGTTGGTGAGCCACTGCAGGGTGTCTCCATGTCTGTTTGTCCCCGTGGATGTCTCAAGACTTACGGAAGACGGAGTATGTCCCGGTGGAGCTTCTCTGTCATGGAGTCGCCACGGTCGCTGGCGACATGGAGGACACGGTTGCCTCTCGTCCAGTACCTGAATAAATGCTAATTAAAGCGAATGTGTTTCCTGTGATGTATTGACATCGGGCTCACAAGCGGAGTCTCCCACCTCACTGCATCTTGACGCCAGTGACCTCGTGACCTCTGCCAAGGCGCTGCAGCAGTGACTCCGTAACCTCTGCCAAGGCGCTGCAGCAGTGACCCCATGACCTGTGGCAGGGTGCTGCAGCAGTGACCCCGTAACCTCTGCCAAGGCGCTTCAACAGGGTGTTGCAGCTGACGCCTTGACCCATTCCACGAAAAATTTCTTCAAGATACCATTTTTTTTATTCCCTCTCCCTCTTCTCTCCCTGTATTCTTCACTCTCTTCTCATCTCAATCTATCATCTGCACACCTTATTCTTCCTTTCCACTTCCCCCTTCTTTCGTCTCCTCCCCCTCCCCCCCCATTTCGCCCTCCCCTCGTTCACCCGTCTCTCTCCCACCTTCCTTCCCCTTGTTTGTTTACCTCCCGAGGGTGGACCAGCGTGTTGTTGGTTCCCTGGAGGCGGGGAGGTGGGTGGGGCAGGCGCGCCGGGATGTACCTGAGCAGCTCCACTCCCAGCCTCACTCCACCACTCCTCTCTTCTCTCGTCGACATCATTGTTCCCTCCATCCACACACTCCTTGCCATTAATCGTCACGTACCACCAGAATGCGACTTCATATTTTTATGCTCTGCCAACGAAAGTAAATCACTATGTTTATGTCTTAATTCTCCCACCATTCCATCTCACTAGTTCTGCGCAATAACCCAGTACCTTTACAAATAAGGAATCACGTGAATATTAGACACCCCAGTTTACTCAACATAAAGATTGGCTACCCTAACGCTACCTGGGGTCGTTAGGTTAGCGTTAGGGTGGTTGATCTTCAGGTGAAATAAGCTAGGGTGTGTAATCTTCAGTAGTCCCAAATATGTAAATTTTCAAAGATTCCAAAAGTCCTGTCATGGTTATTGGTTTTTCGTCACTATAGTTCTCAGTGCATTTGTATATATTTTTTTTTCATGTTGTATTTATGTATTTTGCTTTGCCGACTAAACCTGCGACGCTCAGTAAGGTTAATTAGCTCCAGGTGCACAGTAGGTAGAGCCTCGGTTATCTCTCATGACCTTTCCTGTCTTCTTCATGTCTTCGTTGTTTGATTACCTGGAACTGAGCTGTTATACCTTTGGTCTTTTCCGCCTTTGTTATCTCCCTTTAATTTTCTCTTTCATCCTCTTTCTTGTCCTCTATTTTTTTTTTAATTCCCTCTACCTATCGTTACCTCCATTTTCCTCCCCCTTTTTCATCCCTTCTTGCTTGTATGTTCCCACACATCTCCCTCTCTCCCCACCTTACCCGGCCCGGCCAGTTCAGGTGTCACCATGGCCGATCTGTGTTGCCTCCGTTACCAACAACATCTTGCCTTGAGGTCTTTGCTCATTTTATTTCACCCACTGGTCAAAGTCCTTCACCAACACTCGGGCTTATTTGTCCCACTTTTCCTACCAGAATTTCTCGCCTCTGATGTTCACAACCGATCATCCATGCGTGAGAGTCTGTCGGTAACCGAGAGAGATTTACGCAGATGTGCATACCTGGGTAGATATTATATTGAGCCCAATACTTACCTGCCAGGATTTATGGTATAGTTTTATCTTGAAGTTGAATTTTCATCTTTCTTGAGTGATATGATACCCACCATTGGAGAGAACTATTCTTCTTTTTTATTAGTTTTGGGTCTTTGATTAATATTCCCCATTAAATATTTTTGTTTTGCGGGTAATTATCTCTGCATTGACAGTTATTATAGGTATCGTAACCAAATGTATCCCCCCCCTGTTTGTTTTTTTTAGTTATTGTACATATTGTAATTAAACCCATCCTCCATGTATTAGCAGCTATTGTAGATATTGTAACTCGATGTATCATTCTCACTCCCATGTTGATCGAAGACGGCTCACTCACCTCCCTCTTTCTCTTGGCAGATTCTGCGTCGGGGACCGGTTTTACCTGTGTGACAACAAGATCCTGTGCGAGTACGATTACGAGGAGCGTATGGTGTTCGCCAACATGTCGTATTCCTCAGACTCACTGGCGCACATCAAGCGACAAGTTAGTGACCTCCAGGTAGCGTTCGTTCAACTGCGCACTGCCAACACCACAAGCACACCCTGGCTCCATTCTCACTACCAGGGATCTCTTCTCTGTCTGTCTCTCGTTTCGTACTTTGTCTTCGTGATTTTTATTATTTTTTTTTTGGTCTTTGGCATCTCAAAAAAATTCGTCTTTTTATTTCCACTTTATGGTTCTCTTTTGTTTGTTTATTTGTTTTTTCTCTTCATATGCTGTCTCTCGCATCGTTTATTGAAGACTCTTTATCTAAGTATTCGTCATCTATCATCTCGGTTTGGCTTTTGTTTCTATTTTTTGTTTCCGTTAAAGATAGAGACAATTTTTCGCTTGATTACTTCTTCCTTGTTTCATTCATTCATTATTTTTCCTGATTTTCCTGTTTTTATATTATTAGGTTTTCTTGATTTCTTGTTTCATTCATTCATTGACTTTCCTGATTTTCCTGTCTTTGATATTTTTTTGTATTTTTTCCTGATTTCTATTTCGCTTCTCTCATTATTTCTTTCATCTTGCAAATCACGATTGACCATCACCCCCTCGATTCTTTATCAGATTAAACCTAATTAAGAAGAAAATTGGCATAAATACACCCTATTATAGCCCCTCCCCCCTCCCCCACACAATGGTAATTAATTAACAAAATAATAATTTGTGCGTTTTTGGTCATGTTATAGAGGGAAAAAATATCACGAATTTAGTTTTTTTTTAGTCTTTTAACTTCTATACATGGAACCACCAACACTATATAAAGTTGAAATTATAGATAAACTTGAATTTCATGTCATTATAATCGTACCACAGGACTCATTGTAGCCCCCAGGCAGGTCATATGTGCTTGAATGGGAAAAGACGTGTTGCATTTGTACTTCCATCCTAAAGTACAATAATTTAATAAATTCTCAAATATGATCTTCTTATCTATCTGCTACTGACACATTTTTCATCGTTTTTTTGCTTTTCATTATTATTATTATTACTTTTTATCATTATTTTTACCATTTTTCTTGGTCAATTTGTGCCAATTTTTCACCTTCCTGGTATCCGTTGGGTTTTCATCACGTGCGGGGGTCGATCACGCTGTAGCCGTTTCAGTACTTCCTTTACTGTATATATCCACACAACATTATGTCTCAAGATTCTTCAACAGCTCTCGAACTTTTTGTGTTTCTTCTCTCGGGTTTTTTCTTTATGTTAACTCCTACTTCGTTTCCTTATCCTCTTAAATATATTCTGTTTTATTCTTTTGTACTCCTCTTCCTCTTTTCTTTGGTCGTTTTTTTTCCTTTTCATCTTTCTGTCTGTGTTCTTCCTTCTTCTTCTCTTCCTTCTCTTGTTTCAAGTGACTGTTTGGTCGTTCCTGTAGACCTATGGCCACTTTTAATAAAGCGGCAGTAGACGGATGTCCCACAACACCCTCTCAACTCCGCCACGGACGCCCACCCACCAAAAAAGAAACCATTCCTGTGCCCTTGAATTTCCATCGACTTTTCGTAAGTTTTCACCAAATATAAAATAATAATAATATTAATAATCTACTCGTATACAAAGACGAGTTAATCAAGTCCTGGGGAGGCGCAGGGGATTGTGGGTCATCTGAGACAGGTATCTAACCAAAGGTAAACAGTGTACTGGATGAGAGAAAGCTTGCATAGTTCAGCTGCTTCACTAACACCAATGCTATGCACTTGGGAAAGGCCATCATGACGAGGAACTGTACTCGGGGTTGCTCATAAGAGGTACAGGGTTTTCAGTGGTACAGACTCGGATGTATATAGTAGTGCCGGGTAAATATTGACCTTCATTATGTTGATTCAGGACATATGAAGCTGCTACTTATATGCAATACCCTTAAATATATAAGACTCGATTTTTATAATAATAGACACTAGTCAATATTGATGCCGCGTGATATTTTTTAAAGGATGAATTTTTTAAGTTATAGGGACCGTGTTTAATGGGCACTACTTTATACCTTGTGAGTTATAAAGGGCAACTTCCGTGTTCCCGTTTGTTGTATCAATTTTTTTTAGATGTTTTTCCCCTTTTTTCAGTTCCAGTTTATTTGTTTTTGTTATTCCTGTTATTGTTTTTATACGGTACGTTTTTAACCCGTTTATGCGAGTCAGTTGATCATCTGTACATTATTATTATTATCTTTTTAGTTCTTTTTTTTTTTAATCTATTTATTTCCGTATCAATTATTCGACTCATTCTACCCTCTCCTGTTCTCGTTGGTTGATTTCGTGTGTTCAAATGACTGGCTGCCGTCCGGTCATTAAGCCACTCCCATTTAATGAACACCTGGCCGGTCCTCGTTGATCAAGCTTTTACACAAATCAGTGATCGTTAAGCATAATAATGTGGCCGCTGGTCTGTCAAGCCATCCGACCTTTTTTATTCCCCAGTGGTCTTTTGTTTCTCTGATTACATCGTTAGAAATTATTACAGATATTAGTTTTTGTTTTACGTTGCCGTTCATTGAATGGTTTTGTGAATATTGACTTGGAATCTGTAAATGAATGTTAAGTACCGATTTTCGTTCATCAGTGCTAATTCATTATTAATGGTTCACATCTATTCGTTAACTAAAATCCCCTTCGTTAACTATACATCTATTGTTAATCCGTAATCAACCCTTCGTTAACCAACCTTATTATTTTATTATTGTCTAACAACTTATATTCCTTATACCCCCATTAAGCAGTCTTTATTTTAACCAAGTTTCTCGTTAATGCTTTTCGTTAACCAGTCCCATCTTTCGTTAACACCTTTCATTAACCATTCCCCTTTCTTTAAAACGTTTCGTTGAGTAACACCCTTTCATTAAACCCTTCCTTTAAACTAGCCCCACCTTTCGTTAACCAGTCCCCCTTTCGTTCCAGAACGGGACCACGAAAGTACCCTTGAAGGACATGCCTGAAATGCTTACGTCGTGATGGTGTAAGGTCAGTCAGGCTGCCGCTAACTGTTAACACCTCCCCCCTTCCTCCTGGCTGCCGCTAACTGTTAACACCTCCCCCCTTCCTCCTGGCTGCCGCTAACTGTTAACGCCTCCCCCCTTCCTCCTGGCTGCCGCTAACTGTTAACGCCTCCCCCCTTCCTCCTGGCTGCCGCTAACTGTTAACGCCTCCCCCCTTCCTCCTGGCTGCTAACTGTTAACGCCTCCCCTTCCTCCTGGCTGCCGCTAACTGTTAACACCTTCCTCCTGGCTGCCGCTAACTGTTAACGCCTCCCCTTCCTCCTGGCTGCCGCTAACTGTTAACACCTCCCACCTTCCTCCTGGCTGCCGCTAACTGTTAACACCTCCCACCTTCCTCATGGCTGCTGCTAACTGTTAACACCTCCCACCTTCCTCCTGGCTGCCGCTAACTGTTAACACCTCCCACCTTCCCCTGGCTGCCGCTAACTGTTAACACCTCCCACCTTCCCCTGGCTGCCGCTATCTGTTAACACTCTCCCCTGGCTGTTGCTTACTGTTAACACATCCCACCTACTCCCTGGCTGTTGTTGCTAACTGTTAACACTCCCACCTCAGGCTATTGCTAACTGTTAACACCTCCCACCTTCCCTGACTGCCGCTAACTGTTAAACTCCCACCTTCCCCCTGGCTGTTGCTAACTGTTAACACCTCCCACCTTCCCCCTGGCTGCCGTTAACTGTTAACACCTCCACCTTCCCCAGGCTATTGCTGTTAACACCTCCCACCTTCCCCTGGCTGTTGCTAACTGTTAACACCTCCCACCTTCCCCCTGGCTGCCGCTAACTGTTAACACCTCCCACCTTCCCCAGGCTATTGCTGTTAACACTTCCCACCTTCCCCTGGCTGCCGTTAACTGTTAACACCTCCCACCTTCCCCAGGCTGCTGTCAACACCTCCCACCTTCCCCTGGCTGCCGCTAACTGTTAACACCTCCCACCTTCCCCTGGCTGTTGCTAACTGTTAACACCTCCCACCTTCCCTGGCTGCCGCTAACTGTTAACACCTCCTACCTTCCCTTGGCTGCCATAACTGTTAACACTACCCACCTACTCCCTGGCTGCTGTTGCTAACTGTTAACACCACCCACCTACTCCCTGGTTGCTGCGTTAGTAATTATTAACACCACCCACCTACTCCCTGGCTGCTGTTGCTAACTGTTAACCCTACCCACCTACTCCCTGGCTGCTGTTGCTAACTGTTAACACTACCACCTACTCCCTGGCTGCTGTTGCTAACTGTTAACCCTACCCACCTACTCCCTGGCTGCTGTTGCTAACTGTTACACTACCCACCTACTCCCTGGCTGCTGTTGCTAACTGTTAACACTACTCCACCTACTCCCTGGCTGTTGTTGTTAACTGTTAACACCAACCGCCTTCTCCTGGCTCCTGTTGCTAACTGTTAACACAACCCACCTACTCCCTTGGCTGCTGTTGCTAACTGTTAACACCACCCACCTACTCCTGGCTGCTGTTGCTAACTGTTAACACCACCCACCTACTCCTGGCTGCTGTTGCTAACTGTTAACACCACCCACCTACTCCTGGCTGCTGTTGCTAACTGTTAACACAACCCACCTACTCCCTGGCTGCTGTTGCTAACTGTTAACACAACCCACCTACTCCCTGGCTGTTGTTGCTAACTGTTAACACCACCCACCTTACTCCCTGGCTGTTGTTGCTAACTGTTAACACCACCCTCCTTCTCCTCTGGCTGCTGCTAACTGACACCACCCGCCTACTCCCCTGCTGCTGTTGCTAACTGTTAACACTCACCCACCTACTCCCTGCTGTTGCTAACTGTTAAACTACTCCACTCCCTGGCTGCTGTTGCTACTGTTAACACTACCCACCTACTCCCTGGCTGCTGTTGCTAACTGTTAACACCACCCGCCTTCTCCCTTGGCTCCTGTTGCTAACTGTTACCACAACCCACTCTCTCCCTGGCTGCTGTTAACTGTTAACACTAATTCGCCTTCTCCCTGGCTCCTGTTGCTAACTGTTAACACAACCCACCTACTCCCTGGCTGTTGCTAACTGTTAACACCACCGCCTTCTCCCTTGGCTCCTGTTGCTAACTGTTAACACAACCCACCTACTCCTGGCTGCTGTTGCTAACTGTTAACACCACCCACCTACTCCCCTGTTGTTGCTAACTGTTAACACCTCCCACCTACTCCCTGGCTGCTGTTGTAACTGTTAACACAACCCACCTTACCCCTGGCTTGTTACTCAACTGTTAACACCACCCACCTACTCCCTGGCTGCTGTTGCTAACTGTTAACACAACCCACCTACTCCCTGGCTGCTGTTGCTAACTGTTAACACCACCCACCTACTCCCTGGCTACACCTTCACCCTAGCTGTTGGTAACTATTAACAACACTTAGACTGGCGCTAACTGATACTCCAGCAGCGACAGGTGTGAGAGCAACTACAGGTGTGACAGTAGTTACAGGTGTGACAGCAACTACAGGTATGACAGCAGTTACAGGTGTGACGTCTCTGCAGGTGTGACAATGGCGTTATGGGTGACAGGTGTGACAGCGGTGACTGGTATCAAAACAACGACTGAGGTGACACTCACGACAAGTGACAGCAGCAATAGGAGTGACAGGTGTGACAGCAGCGTTAAAGGTGACATGTGTAATAGCAGCGACAGGTGTGTGACAGCAACAACATGTGTGATAGAAGAATCAGACAGCTGTACAGTAGGGTGAGTGTTAGGTGAATCAGACTACACCTGACTACTGAGGCACCTGATCACCCTTGACGCACGCCAGTCTGTCCAGCGTGTATGTGTTAGGGTCCAGTGTAGAGGAAGGGGTGAAGGGGAGGGTTGAAGGGAAGGAAAGGGATGAGGGGTAGAGCCATCCTGTGTGGCTCTGCAAACTCCTCTCCCAGCTGTCTGTCTGTCTGTCTGTCTGTCCTCACGTGTCTTATTCCTCTGCTGTCAAGACTTTATCAACCTTCCTATACTACAGTGTTGGTACCCACGCCAGCCACAACACAACGAGGCTCCGCAGTCCTTATACATACACACAGCCTACCACAACCAGCATGCACGCTCACATGCGCATGAACAGTACGCACCATGCATGAAACTCCACCGCACCTGCATGTGCTGTTATTAGGTATCACCTTGCACGCACATATAGCTACACCGCACACGCAGTATAGGATGACTCTCCCTGCACGCATTCTGTGTTGCTGTTCCACCACTTGCTACGGAGTCTTTTATTGAATTGCCCTTCATTAATTTAATTGGACAGACTCCTATACCTACTGCTTTCCAATTAGCGATTAGCGCTTTGCACCTTGTTCCACTAATGTTCATCTTTTATTTGACAAATATAGGGTTCTTAAAAGCTGGTCCGTGTTAGGTGATGGTCATACCTCCCTCCTCCTCCTCCTCCTCCTCCCTCCTCCTCCCTATCCTCCCTCTCTTCCCTCCCTAACCTGTTTACCTGAAATGCCATACTTGTTTTTTCCTCAGGTTTTAAAGTCTATTATTTATACTTTCTTCTTAAACGGCTTTTGTACAGCTCTCTCTCTCTCTCTCTCTCGCCATTTTACGTCATCAAAACAGAAATTGCAGAAGCCGCCTTTGGGAGGAACCAGAAGGGGCCGGCAGTATTGTAACTCACAGGGAATCCATCCATAACATTATGTTGATCACCTCCAACGATGACGGGAATTTACACATAAGTGATGAGCACAGTTGGTCGAGGATTTATGCCAGAGTGACGAGGGTGTTGGCAAGACGGATTAGCATATAACATTAGAGAGAGAGAGCGAGAGAGAGAGAGAGAGAGAGAGAGAGAGAGAGATTTTGATGAAGGTAGATAGATAGATAAATAAATAGAGATAGATAGATATTCAGTAAAGTCGATATTAAATAAAGTACATAGAAAGTGCAGTGCATTAACATTAAAGTATAAAAAAAGAGACGTTAACCTAGATCAACTGTGTGAGTGATTTACGTCTAGTGCAGCCAAATGAGACAAATTTACACACACGCAATAGTAATATTCTTTCCACGTCTCAATAATTTTTGCCTAACCTGCCCATCTTCACTATACTCGTCAGCTTTCTCTTGTAGGACACGCGGCGTCTCTTGTTCCCTCTCGTAAGGTATATTCACTCTCGTCTTTTATTTCTGCCTCTCGTGCGTAACATGTCGGGTGTCCATAAAAAAAAAAGAGTAAAGTGTTTGAGGTAAGAGTTGGTTAGTTCCATTGCATGTAACTAACAGCCCAAAACAAGCTCGGAATGCAAATGGTTGTTTAGCGTGCTGGTTATTTATATTTCTTTACTGTTTACGACTTCAAACGTTTCCAGCTGGGTGGACTGGGCCAAGAGTTGTTGGCCAGCGTATTCATATGAATGTATTCTTCACATGAATACGGAATAATGGAACGTTTTTCATCCGCTTTGGAATCTAGTCTGGGTGGCTTAATGGACGCATTCACGTCGTCATGCTGTATAAGCCCCGGTGTGGCCGTCACTTACGCACGCTACCCGGAGATCAGGGACTTCACTTTTATTTTGGGACCTAATGGGTCCTTTTTGCTTGTGGGCCACCCCCTCCCTCCCTCCCTCCCACCCACTCCTGTAGCTCAGAGCAACCAGTCCAGTGAACCTCCATATAATGCACTTCTCTCTCCATATAATCCGCTAGATGGGGGTTACACAATTAACGGACCCTCGATGTAACGGACTTTCCTCTCCCTATAGTCCATTATAAAGAGGTTTCACTGTATGCCTGCCCCCCCTTACTCTACGTTTTACTCACATTTCCTGTCTTGTGCCTCCCGGCTCCCCAGAGGAGTCATCACCACCACCTTTGCTGCACCTCTGCACACCAACTACTTAACGCTGATCATAACTCAACAACATCTTGAAAGTAATATCTCTTAACTTGCTAAAAATTGCTTCAGAAAAAAATATATCTTTCGCATGAGTAATTCCTATCTATCTTACTCACAGTTGGTCGCTGGCCTAACACGGCGCGCTAACCCTACACTTGCCAGTCCATTGACACTCCCTGGATAAATGGGGAATAGGTTAGGTTAGGTTAGGAAGTGTGTGAAGCATTCGAGTAACATGCGGTTCTTTTGATGTAGTTGAATTATGTTTAGTGTTATTTGAGTTTTGGTTATACATAAATATATTTATTGTTATTTTACTATTTTGATTTTCAGTATTTTGTTAAGTATAACTACATCTGTTTAATAAAAGTTATGACCAAAAAAAAAAAGGCTTCATAGAATTAGACTTCGACTTACAATCATGAAAGTTAATTTCCTGGATTTTTTTATTAAGTTTATTAAAATTTAATAAATTTTACATGAGGTGATACGGAATACGGACGGCAGAATAAGGAAACCTATCATCTCTAACTACCCATACCCAGTCTAACTAAACTAACCTAACGTAACCCACCATAAACTAACCCATCCTAAACTAACCCAGTCTAAACAAACCCAACTACAAAAATAACCCAAGATTCATTAAGTAAAGTTAGGTTAAATCTTGGTTGGGTGCGTTAGTGTTGTCGACCACCGAGTATAAACAGTCACAAGAAATAAAAAAAAAAATAAAAATCTGGAAATTTAAATCCAACTTAATTGGTTAGATTATATTTATTAATGATGAGTCGTTTACGTTGTGTCCGGAGGTGCGAGAATCTGCCGCAAATATAAAGTTAAAACTGGGATAAGTTCCAAAGCCACGTGTCTTTAACTCTCATCCTTCGCTTGTTACCTGTACACTCTAAACCCAACACGAATGGGCAATTATTTCCCCCTTCATTTCTTTTATTCCTCTCACTACAATATCCTTCACGCTATACTGTACATGTAACATACAACCTGCATCCATTTAACTGTAGAAAATAGATATATTTATTACCTAACATATCAATATTTTTTTCTCATATGTGTAAGGGGTTGTGTTTGTGTATACAGTTTTATGTCGACTTGTACTGTGTCGCTACTGTTACCTTCACCATCTTGTTGCCATGATGATAATATACCTCCTTAACCTTGTGTTTCTTGTCTTTGCCAGCAGCCCCCGGAGGAATCTGGCTTGGCTCAACGTGGCAACTCCTCTACCCACGGCACGACCCTCCCCCAGCAGCCCAACCAGCAGCACCAGCTGGGGATGAACGGCATGAGTCTCGGTGGTGGTGCGGGCAACGGTCCGGGCACCTCGGGGATGCTTCTGCCCACGCCCCTGGGGGACCGCAGCGGACTGGGGGATCATCACCTCGGGGGCGCCGACGGGGTGCTAAAGGCCCCCGCTGCTCCTCCACAGCCCAACAGCTCCAATCAGGCGGTGGCTGACGACGCCTCTAGTGGCTACGGTAGTCCCGACTCTCTCACCATGGAGGACCGATGAGACGCGGCCGGGAGGGGGCGGAAACGGCGGCGGACATGACCATCACAGCCTCCATCGCAGCTACCGCACATACCGTCGCAGCTACCGCAGGTACCGCCGCAGCTACCGCAGGTACCGTCGCAGTCTCATCAACAAATGCCACACACGTCGTCAACGCAGGCACCGCAGTTTCCTTTCCAAATGCCACAAATGCCGCCGCCGCACATGTCTCCTATGACATCGACAATGCCGCAGTTATCATCAATGCAGCAACACCGGCGGCCGCTGCCATCACTGCCGCACCCGCTGCACCCTCAAGCATCAGAAATGTTCCGGGGAGCGACAGGACAATCACAGCCACAGTGGCGGCCTCCATTTTGATCAGCAGTGACGGCGGCCCAAGCAAGCCACCAGTGTGGGTCGACACAGCGGCCCCTACACCACCACACCTGATGGAGGTATCAACCTGGCGTCAGGGACACCTGCCATCACCCGCCCGCCATCTTGGTGAAGCGTAGCCCTGGCGCTTCTCAGCACCACAGTTGCTGGGATGGAATACTTTACTGGTGCTTGTGTGACGGCTCAATCGATGGTGTTGGCTGAACGCTAATGGTGTCGTTTAGTCATGACACGGTCGGGCCTGACGGCGACGGTAGCGATGAACTCCTGCGATGAGTGGCGTCTTCTCCCGCGAGTAGCCCCCTCCCCAGGTCACTCACCTGCCCCGATAACAACTGATCCCCAACAACCAATCAGCAAGTTTTATCAACAATCAACATTTTACAAACCGTAGAGAATCGAGACTCGCCCGCCTATGAAAAGAAGGCGTTGCTACGACGGTGAATTCTCGCTAACAGAAGCAAGAACTGATTAATGATTTTTTTAAGGCTCTGTTATGTGATATGTAAAGCATTATTGTAATGAGTGGTGAAAGCCTCAAAGAAACATGAATAATATTATTTGTAAATATAATTTTAAGGTTATTGTGTGAGGTTACGGACTCTCCCCTTTTTCTGTGAGTGTTCGGAACAGAAGGGGACATCCTGAGTTGCATGTACAGTGACGAAAAACTCTTCCTATCTTGGTGTGCCATAAAGACCTACTTTTTAGCAGTTAAACTTAGTTTTTCGTCCCTACGAGCCTACGGGGTTGATCACTCTACAGCCTCGAGAACTGGACAAGCTGCGCTAGTCAAGTGAGGGAGCAGAACAAAACAAATAGAAATAACAAGTCACACCAAAAGTGCTCGCAAGGAATTTTTGTGTGTGTCGCGGAAGAGCTTGAGAAGGTTAGCACTGGCCACCTCCTGTGTGTGGCGGATCCAGTGTATTAAATCTCGTCACTCGAACAGAAACATGCTTGGAAACCGCTTGTTTGTGTTCCCCCATACGTAACAGAGTAGTTCCGTAACAAACATACAAGACTATACATGAGCAAGTAGCACCGGACAGGTTGAATGTATATAATGTGCACAATTGCTTTCACCAACCTGATCTGGCTTCCCATTTTCTATACACACCTAGTCGCAGCTCACACTAATTTACACTGTATATCAACGTAGCTTTGCAGGATAGAGTCTCACTCGCTCCCCGCCCAGTGGACTGCAACACGTCAAAGTCGGAGGGTCTATATCAGTGGGCGGAGTGTCCGTGATAGCTCAGTCTTGAATTATTTACGACTGGAAGATTGCCAGTAAAGTGTCAACAGAACACCGCCTCTGCTTCTGTTTTGCTGGAGTTCTTAATTAGAGTTGTCGACGTAATCATTTCCTAACAGTTGGAGACGCTTGAAGGCTGCTGGGCGCGGGGCGAGTGGGGGGAGCCTCGCGGAAATTACGTTGACGTACAGTAAATGTGATACTTGTGACGGGCACATACAAATATGTGAGAGTGAGTGAGTGACATGAAAACATTATTCCATAAAGAATATAAATAATGTCTTTTAAAAGTTACTGGAAGATGGATTGTATTATTTCTTTTGACTTATCAGATGTTATGGAATAATGGCGATTGGTGGTGTGTGGACGGTATCGTTATGGCTGTTTTCTCATATTCTTGTTGTTCATTTACTGTATGTACAAAGTTTAAATGTTATCATCAAGGACATTAAATGATTATAATGATTATCATAACTGTTTCCATAATTATGTTTCATTCTATTTAGTTCTAGTATTACCAACAGTCTCGTAATATCCTTCGGAAGATTTTTTGGTTCTGTCACGGTTCACTGGTGTACTTCTCTTGATGTTACCTGCGGCTAGTTTGGGTGTCCGACGTGCAGGTGGTGTGTGAAACAGCGGCCGAGGCCCCGGGCTGGTGCACCTACACAAACAAATTTTTCGACTTCTATTATTAGTCCAAATATTAGTCTGATTTGTCCTCCGTTATAGAATAATTATTAAAACAATAATGTTGGTGAGTTTCCGGCAGCAGAATCTCAAAGCGGTGCATCCTGACAAGTGAGCAGCGACCAGCATTACCTTACACACTACTACAATAGCTTGGCACGATCCCGATGTGTTTCCAATGCTGTTTCAAACGCGTCTGCCCCTCCTCCCCCACCCAGAATACGCCTGTCACACGACGGGGTCTGCGTTAGCTCAATCACTCGAATGATATGTTTACTTAGTGTACAGACTACTCAATCCCATTTAGAAACTGTATTCAATTCATCGGAAAGGGTTCAAGGGCTTTACTTTGAATATTTCTCTTAACAAAGGTCAGATCCTCTTTAATTTAGAGAAGGCATCATGGTCCGCTGATAGTTTAGATGGCACCAGCTAGATGGTTCTACATCTTTTGGAAGCTGTTTTACTCTCCCGTGTGTGTGGATCAAAAGACCACATCAGGGGTTTAGGAATGGCCTGGAAAATTGTATTTAGATGCACCAGCATGTTCAATTCAGTACCAAGCATTGTTAGTCATACTTTTTCTTCTTTTTTTCTCTTTCTTTCCTTCGGTCGGTGCCCAACCCCAGACGAAAGCAATGAGTAATGACTACATTTGTTCACCCCCGTGCACTGAGAGAAACTCAACCATGGTACAACTCTTAATGGATATTCGCGACAACAGTTATAAATATCATGCGAGATTATCTGAACTTGTCATCATCCTCAAGTATACGCTAATTATTATTTCACACAGTTGCCCGCGCGACATGGGCAGCAGGTCTGTGAGGCGGACCCTTCAGTTCCCCCGAGGAGCTGGTCACAGTCTTCTCCTCGGCCTTGCTGGGGGAGGGAGAGAGAGAGAGACCAGAGACCTTCGCCGTACATGTCGCGAGCGGGATCTTCTGTTCATATTTATTGAGAATGTATGTAGTGACGTTCAGTGCTAAGATACAAGTCGGCTGAACCATAAAGTATAAAAATAAATACAGTTTGACACAATGTACAATGATTCAAGTTGAGGCAACGACCAAACTTATTGTGATTGGTGTATAGAATCACTTGTTTGGACTGTGACGCGGCAATGGCTGGCTTATATCTTGGTACGGGCGGTTCCCCCCCCCCCCCCCCCCCCAATATCTTTGTTAAACTATACATGTGCTCAACAATCCTAACACTCGTTTCTCAGCATTTGACCTGTTTTATACACAGTGAATAGTATTTTGATAGACTGATGAAGAGAATGAATTGCCCATCATCGCTGGCGAACGTCAAAATTTTACAACAATTACAGATTTCTACTCATTTTATATTCATGCACCGAAAATTTAAGATTGGGATTGACAGATTAATTTGAGTTGCGATAAATTGTGATCAGAGGTTAAAAATAACTTAAATTATCAGTTTAACTACAGTAAACAAATAGTGAACACTGCTACCATGTTAACGGTTATTAATTAATAATAACTTGTTATCAATATAGTTCATGGGCATTTATTGAAACTACACAAATACTTTATTCTCCTTCCCTGTTCACAAAAGCTCAGTTTATAGATATGGAAAAAAAGGTTTAATTATTGTCACCCATCGTTAATGAAATATGAATTATCATTATTTTTATTATTAATGTTCATTTCCGGAGTGTGATGATCCTGATAGTTTCATAATCATGATGAATATGTCTTATTTTTTATTATTATTATTTTTATTAGATTTGATGGTCTTCATATGGTTTTATAAACATTCCTGTGACCCCCATCCTCACCTCTCTGTATTCGGGTTCCTCAAAATACGACAAAAATCACTAAAACTCAATTAAAAAAAAAAGCCACACCAGCTGCGGCCCCCCGGTTGATAGGTCTTGTTGATGTAGCGGCTCACAGCGGCTTGTGGGCATCACCGCCTCACCCAAGACCATTTGTAAACAAACTCATCAAATTGTGTAAAACATACCAGTGTGTTAAGAATAAAGCAAACACTATCTGGCATTTCAATTGTACTTAACGATCTGCTTCGCCAGGCGCTGCAGGTTAGAATGACCTGCTTCACCAGATACTGCAGATTGGAATGACCTGCTTTGCCAGGCGCTGCAGGTTGTAATGATCTGCTTCGCCTGGCTCTGCAGGTTGGAATGACCTGCTTTACCAGGTACTGCAGGTTGTAATGATCTGCTTTACCAGGCGCTGCAGGTTAAAATGACTTGCTTTGCCAGGCGCTGCAGATTGTAATGATCTGCTTTGAATGGTGTTGGAGATTGGAATAACCTGCTTCGCCTGGCGCTGCAGGTTGGAATGACCTGTTTCGTCAGGTCCTGCAGACTGTAACTATCTGCTCTGCCTGTGGCTACAAATTGTAACAGTCCCGTCCTGTACGTGCTTCAAGTCTTTGCGAATGACAAGTGAAGGCCACAGTCTGTAAGACCGTGGAAACAGACCGTAGCCTGTACTGTCACGTAGGACTACTCGTGCAGACCGGAGGTTGTGTGGTGATAATAGTCATTTGTGCAGGCCAGAGACTGTATTGGGAATACTACTGTCGCTGATACAGGTCGCAGACTGACTGTACCAGGACGAACAGTCATGGTGTAGCTCGCAGACTGTAATAGGAGAACCATTATAATTCGTACAGGCCGCAGACTTCAGGGATGGCCACATCCACTGGTGCAGGCCGCACCTGCAGACTACACCGGGATGACCACTCACTGTGTGGTGTAGGCTGCTGCTACTGTACCAAGATGCCAGTCGCTGGTTCAGGTACCAGACTACCAGAATGACTAGGGTGCAGGCCGTATAGACTGTACCGGGATGGCCAGTCATTGATCCAAACCACAGACTGTACCGAGATGGTCAAAGTCACTGGTCCAGGTCACATATTGTACTGGGGTGGCCACAGACTGTACCGGGATGACCAGTCACTGGTCTAGGCCGCAGACTAGTCCCTTCTCGACCCTCCCCCCCCCCCACTCTTGTTACCAAAGTTATTGTCTAGAATTGCACTTTTCTTAAAGTGAATATATTTTGTACAAAGGATATGTCATTGTGTTTCATTTTCCTTCAGTACAGGTGATACATTTAGCCTTAATTTATAAATGAACAGTTTAATAAAATCTGTATGACAAAATTCAATTGAATGTTTGACTTACTGAATAATAATTGTTTACAGTTACTGAAGAAAACAATGTTGTTTACAAGATACAGAATAATTATTGTATTTACAATCAATGAAAAATAAAGACAAGTTACTGTATAGTTAGGCTGTATTTGTGGATACTGGAAAATAAGACTGTACTTAGAGCTGCTGAACAATAAAACTGTTTACAGCTACTGAATAATAAGATTATTACAATCACTGAATTATAACTTAAATAGTTCTTTTGAATAATAAAACTATTTTTGGATAATAAAAATTATTGACTGACTAAGACTGTATTTATGAATACTGTACTAAATACAGGTATTTTGTTAGTGAATACAAAATCTTGACAAATACGGAGAGAAAATAATATAATTACAGTTCCTGTATAATATTACTTCATAATAAATCTGTTTACAATTACTAAATAAAAAGCTACTTACAGTTTATGATATAATTATAATGAACAAAAAGACTGAATTTATAGTGACCGAAAAACAATTTACGGATACTGTTGCAAAAGACTGCATTTATGGATGTCCAATTAAACAAACAAATTTCCAGCTAAGATGACGGTGGGTCTCACTGAAACTAGGGCCAGTCATGACTGAAACCAAGTCCAATCATGACTGAAACCAGGGCCAGTCATGACTGAAACCAAGTCCAATCATGAATGACACCAATACCTATTTTGACAAGCCAAGTACAATCATGACTGAAACCAGGTCCAATCAGGACTGAAACCAAGTCCAATCAGGACTGAAACCAGGTCCAATCAGGACTGAAACCAGGTCCAATCATGACAGAAACCCAGTTCAATCATAAATGAAACCAAGTCCAATCAGGACTTAAACCAGGTCCAATCGTGAATGAAACCAGACCCAATCATGATTGAAACATGGCTGTGGAGAGCTTTTACTGGAACAAGACCCAAATGTGAATAGAACACGACCAAATCACGATTGGTTATGAACTGTAGCTGATATAAAGACCCAGCCCTTACTGTTCGGATGATCACCTGACTATAACACAAACTACAGGCCATTATTTATAAGGCGTGAATTTGTTTGTGACTTCGACTGTTAATATTCTTGATTTCTTTATTTTTTATTCATATCTTGAAACTTGATCTTTTAAGCAGTTATACCTTTACATACTTTAAATTCGGCGTTAAAATGAGCCGAAACTGGGTATCCTTAACAATTAAATATGAATTTATTTGTGACATAAATATTAATCGAACATATTGCATGAGCCAATGAGCTCAGCTGCAACTAGGGCTTGTATCATTAACGGCGGAGCTTTTGACTGGATTAGTTAAGATGGGTGGAGGTGACTTACGGTAGGTGGATTTTGATTGGAATTAATCTCACTCACGACTTTAGGCCTATAAGGAGCTTTGATTGTGATAACTTTTCATGTGAGTTTTGAGACATTCCTATAAATGTTCCATAGGTGAGCATTAAGTGTTATAGGCCTATAATGATGTTCGATGAACTTTGAGATCAAACTTACAAGTGTGTTCTGATATAGTTCTTCAGGTGAACTTGACTGATACGGGCACAACTATCACACTTGACTGGACGTAACATAGTGGACCCATACAACCACCAGAGAGAACAACTACTACTGTAAGGCTGACAGGGAACAAGTTACACGTTATATGGTTCACTGACAGAGGTGGCGGAGTAATTATAAATTATCTAGTGATGCCCCTTGAGGGTAGTATTATTCCTAAAAATGAATGTAAAGTATCAAGTAACTTTCCTGAAGGTGTAAATTATCAAGTATTATTCCGGAGAAAGTGAAGATTATCTCGTAATATTGCGCCCGCCTTCCCTGACCAATTTCATCATACGATTCATTATTTAACAGACTTAAGAATATCTCTTGTTGACAAAAGGAATGGCAACAAAACAGAACTGTTGCTAATTATGAACATCACTGCTTCATGCAGATTACGGATTTTTTTTTTGTATAATTCCACGTAATAATATTAAATTGTAAATGAAACCTCATAACGACTTGCCCTGCGGAGCCTTAAAGCGCCATCGGATATTCTGATGATGGGCTTCTGTGAGAATCCAATGTGGGATATGCGTGTTGTCAGGGGTAGATCATGAATTCCTCAATAATTCGTATAATTCATGAGTTACGTGTATAAAAAGTATAAATAATTGTGTTGGTTTATTACCAATATAAATCATAAGTCTGATGAGCGTAGGTCGCCATCAGATGTTTCACCAGTGTCACGTATATTTGGCTCCTCGCCTCTTACGTCTCGTTGCTCTCCTAACCCCCGGCTGTAAACTACTGTTGACATGATTATGACGGCCAGGAACAGTCGTTCGCCAGTTCACCAACACTGTTTTTCAGAGTGGCTTTCGGAGTGATGGACATAAAATACACCAGAGCAAATGAACGCTCTGTAACCTCAGTATCTGTCGTGAGTACTACAGTAAGTGTTCATAAAGTACAGCATTGAAGGTGACGTTTAGTTGTGTGAAGTTGAGTTAGTTCCTGCCACGTAACTTAACAACAACCGAGTCAATGGAGTCGTGTAGAAAAAATTCGTTGCTGTTGTCCAGAAAGTTAAAACTAACATGTCCAAGAGACGACAATGGTTATAATTTAGTGTTTCAAGCGACGTGTCATGTGTTGTACCTAGATTCATAAGCAAGCCTAGACTGGTTTCGATTAAGATTCAGAAAAGTTCGACATGTTCTAAGCCGAATACAACGATGCCACGACTATACTCCACCACTTCCTCCTACAAGTAGCACCACTTTAGCCACTAGCATCTGTTAATTAAGGTAAGTTTTTTTACACAACGGGGCCCCTCCTGGCTAGAAGGTTAGGTTAGGTCAAGTGCTTCTGGTTTTTCTGGTTAGGAGGTTTCGTTAGGTTTCGTTTCGTCGGTTTGTTTGCACGTTTTTACTCCACAATATCTCTCTACTTCAAATTCCCGCCCACTTTGTCTAACCAATGTTGTTGGTAATTTGGGTGTCAAATCTCCATAACGGCTCATTTGGGACGGAAATGAAGGTCAGATTCCCTTGAAACATCACCAAATACACCAGGCAATTTTTCACTTTTAGTAGTTTCCGAATCTTTACCCTGGTTTATTTTATCGTACATCTAATCAAGTGTCCATTGTATTTTTACTATTATTTGTAAGAAGTAATCTCTGAGTTGTCCTAGTAGACCTTAAAGGGCCTGGTAAATTTTACTTTTGCACCGTTCCTTCTCTGGCTGTTATTAATATGTATTTCGTAATGTTTAGACAATTCAAAGACTCCTTTCTTCTATAATATTTCAGCCGGAAATTAAGGATAACTGAGATATTATTTTTCAATATTATTAATTCGCTCAGTCACAAGTGTTGCCATGTCTTCTTCTCTGTGAGGAGATGTTATCTGCGCATCACGCATGCGCAATATTGACTGACGTCATCCAGTCGTGACCAATGATGTATCGATATCATCACGCGATTTTTTTTTCGACCAATCACATTTAATTTTTTCCAAAGGAAGCAGCCTGGGTAATTTCATTGACAGGTATCACAATGGCTGTGGTTGAGATTGGTTGTCATTTGTGCTCCTACTAGAAAGACAATCATTCTATCCAATTCTTACGTATCCCTGGTCCTTACACTTCTAACTAGGGGTTAGGTTTGGTTAGGTTAGATGATTCGTTTTCGTCTTCTCCCCCCTCGAAAAAAAATACGTTTTCGTTAAGATTGATGGGTTGGGGGGTCTAAAAACCTAGTGATTTCCGGCGGAAATGAATAATCAAATTCGTTCGAAACTCATCAAATAATCGGAAAAACATCTTTTTAATATCCAAACAAAGGCCGGCGCATAAGCAAAAATTGACCAAAATCTTTATACCTTGGACACAACCTTGGATTACACGTCCGTCAACGAGAATCAACTTTAGTGTTTTTTTCGTTTAACCAAGTTGGATATCAACATAACTTTCAGTACTGGCTGAAGTCTTCAGAGAACTCCATAAGAGAGTCCTACATTAAAACTAGGTATGTGATAGCTAAAAGAGAAGAGTGATTTCGTAGGAGAGAGGGAGGAGTTAAGCCTCCATCTTTTTCAGTTTTTAAATTAAATGTTTACTGTGTGTAAAAAGTTACTATACAGATAATAAATATATACACATACATAGTCACATACATATACACGTATACATTCAGGCATAATTGCACATATAGGCATATATTAAAAACCAGTCAGTAAATTCGCATGCACAAACATACACTGGCATGCACACCCATACACGCTGTCACATACCAAATCGTATTGATAAACGCAGAGTTGTACACATGTTTGTATGTTCATTGGCTAATATAGATTTACTGGTGCATATACATACATACATACAAACAAACAAACATGGACAAACATACACAGATATAAGTATAAAAGTCACATACATATGACATACAATTTATTCACAAAAAATAAATGCACAAACGCGCATACAAACATATATAGCCGCTACTGACATTCATAACATTACAAACTCGTACATACAGTATAAGCGCCTACACATGACTACTTAAACACATACACAGTAAAAATACTAACTTATACACAAAAACACGCGCACACACACACACACACACACACACACACACACACACACACACACACACACACACACACATATATATATCAACAAAACGCACATTCATAGAAACACACATAGACATATACACGTGTAAATAAACCATAATGCATATTCAGAACTTTCATACAGGTACACACACACACACACACACACGCACACACAATACACACACACAATACACGCACACATACACACACACATACATACACACACGGGGAAAAGCAAACACATACACACGTGTGTGTTTAGTGAGAGAGAACAAATATCATTCATACTGTTGATAGAGGAACTATAAACAAGATTTTTGACCTGTCATTTCATCAGCTTGCCAGTTCCGGCCCAGCATCCCTCCCTCCCTCCTCCCCTCCCGCTCCTTTCCTTCCCGC
Source organism: Homarus americanus (assembly GCF_018991925.1). Classification (NCBI taxonomy): domain Eukaryota; kingdom Metazoa; phylum Arthropoda; class Malacostraca; order Decapoda; family Nephropidae; genus Homarus; species Homarus americanus. Next base: position 102,370 of record NW_024714121.1, on the reverse strand, counting down.
TCCTCTCCCTCCCGCTCCTCTCTCTTTAGCTTCTCTCCCTCCCGCTCCTCTTCCTCTCCCTCCTCCCCCACCCATAGCCTACGGATATACTGTACATCAGAAGGTTTGACCCCGCTAAGCCATCAGGGTCACCATCCTCAAGTTCATACGTTAGATATTTCATCTGATCGGCCAGTGCGAGGTTGTTAGGTTAAATATTACCTCTAATAAGCAGGTGTGAGGCTCCTTCGTTATTCCTGTTAACTAAGACGAGTACGCCATCTAGTTACCTCATTTAAACTATGACACTGACTGGCCAGTCAAATATGGTATCGAATTCGCACCAAGGCTCTATCATAATTATATTACGAATTTCGGATGACAATCTAACGGTCGGATCTTTGAGAACCCAGATCCACAGAAAGTGAATTCACTCTCCAGTCATACGAACTATGAGGTGCTGACTTGTGACTTGTCCAACCCACTGTATGCTGACCTGCATTAAAAAAAATATATATATATAAATAGTTAAACCGATTCGGTAATACACAGTAAATTGCAACTATTTCCTGTTGTTTCTGGTCATTTGCAATGTATCACCACACGTCCCACAAATTTTCCCAATAATGCTGGCCAAATACTAGGATTGTGCTCCATGTGAATTCCAAAATGCGCTCTGGCCTGTGCTGGGTCACACGATGGATGATGGTAAAAGTTGGATGTGGTTATCGCAGTTAGATTATCGTGGACTCATGTGTGTATGTGTGTGTGTACCCTTTCACAATTGACAATGTATGTGCTGTTGACGTGCAGTAAAATGCTCGCTGACAGTGTCACGTGTCGGAAGTTTGAACAAAAATATCTATCTCTCTTGATTGTGATTTAAGACAAGTGAGCAGCTACTTCTTTCGTCTATTTATTATTAATAGTAGGTAGATATACGGTTTCTGATTGATAAACATAAATACAAGTGGACACATTTGATAAATTTTAATTTTGTGAGAAGTGTACAAAGCAAACGAGAATACAACGCCCTGTATAGAGAGTGTCAAGAGGGTATATACTCGTATATGTAACACACTAAATATCTCCATATATTCTGCCGGCCACACATCACCTTCTTGCCCACACGTGTTTCATGAGGGTGGCTCAGGTTACAGACGTCCACACCCCCATAATTCAGCCTGTTTATATCAAACCTATGTAGCTCAAACGATATACGACCTTTTTCCATACAAGCCAATCGGACCAATGATATGCAAGGAATTCCGATCAATACGTGAAAAGGGTTTGTTTAGTCAATGAGCCCCGTGATGTCAATGGAATAATTAATGAGTATAAATTACGTATCTGCTGTTGAAATATGCATCTGACACAAATGCACTTTATGGTGATTATAAATTGTTGCAGAGAGCTGTTGCATGGATTGCACTTATTGTTAACGGTATTGAAGGGCTTATCTAATGACCATATTATTCCGGGCAAAATAATTAATTAATCATGCTATATTATGTCAAATTACAAAATGATTGGAAATGTGAATATATTTTTTTAAACATCACGCCAGAACAAAGTCAAAACAAATTGCATTAAAGAAAATTATAGTTGTGCTTACAGAGCTATGTAATAGTGGTATTACAACCACAATTTACTTTTAAACCATTGTATACGTAATTGTATTTCCAATACTAATGTCACAATCAATTTCACGGATTATTATATCTCGAACAACACGGAACAAGAGATGAATTTGGCGCAAAATAAAAGAGAAAAAAGGCCGCTTCCCAAAAGCAATTACTTAGTGAAGTGGCTGGTAGAGGAAAGGCGTTATTTTGCCGGCGTGACCCGGCATAAATCACTTTATTTCTCTTGTTTAACTTCACTAAAGAGTGATGAAGTGGGCTGGCGCATCTCAACTAAGAGCTCGCCCGGCCCCGGGAACTCGAAATGACACCCCAAGGAAATTGAGATAGTGGCTTTTATTGCTACTTAACTACATCATGCCATTCACCAGCTTGATGGACGCATGTTGCTGGGGCAAGATGGGGTACAATTGTGTTCCTCCTACAAGATAGATTTACGTAGGGAATTGTCTTTCTTTTAATGCTTTCCGGAACACATTTACAATATATCAAGTGTTAAATTGACACCAAACAATGAAATATGATAATCCCACACACCATTTATAAAGTATTTTATGATACTGTAAACTGAAATACAATAAGGAAAATCATCGTTTTTTGGTTGTTAGTTTTTCCATATCAATATGCTCATCATCAGGGACCACCTGTTCCAACAAGCCTTGCAGGGTGAAGTTCTCCTTGTCACCCCTGAGAACAGCTCGTGACGTGGGTGTTGACTAACGTGCCTCACACATCTACACTATCACTGACTCCCGACACAGGTAAGGCTATACTCCTCATCTGCCTGACACACCTTCAACCACACCTTGATAAAATGTGTGGGTCCATGATAACCAGGATCTAGGTGGAGGCAGGGGAAGAGGAGGAGCCTTGTGTAGAGAAGGTTGTCCTAGCAAAATACAGGTAGATTGTAATGAGTCAGGTGTGCCCAGCTATTTCGGTGCTATTATAATGTGCGGTCTACCGAGCTGGAATTGGTCTACCGTGATATTTACAGCTGGGAAGATATAAGAGTGCGGGTAGTTGTTTTGTGTAAATTTAAGGTTAAATAGGCTTGTTGTCACGGGTAAACCGAGGATTTCTTACGATACTTCTTATAATCCATAATTCACGTGTATAAAATTATAAATACTGATTTGGGTTTATTACTATTATAATTAATTAGTTTGATGAGCGTGAGTGGCCATCGGATGGTTCTCAGCGTCGAGACGAGTTGACTATTCTCGTTATTTACTTTGAATCTGGTAAATTAGTTTATAAATAAACTAATAAGTAATTACTATTGTATTTTGACAATTACTAAGAAGTAACACGGACTTAAACGAGTAAACGAGTATACATTAAACTAATACGTTAGTTAGCTGTGACGTGTCAAATGGGGCTTGTTTTCCCACACTTTGTGTCAAGACGTTGACCGAGTGGTGTGCGACACAGACTGTCAGAGCTGTATACACACCCAGAGAGAGAACAGGTACACGTCCTACACGATTCAGGCTATAGTGTTTTTACTTATACGTGCCGGTTAAATACATCAACGCTACAAGGAACAGCTGGTTGAAGTCTTCATAGTACTTCATGAGAGATTCATAAACCATTCCTGCGATAAGCTACCGGTAAGTTATCTGAGAGTGTTGTTAGGAGCAAGATGAATTCGTGGGATAAGGTGAGGAAGCAGGTTAGCCTCCAGTTTACTTTTAATATATTAATTAACAACCGTTTCCCGAGAACTAGGCCACGCGAACGGTCTTTTGAGTGTTATGGGAATAGTTTAGATTGTGCTTGTGTGGTCTGAAGTGGAGACGAGATGGTGCATATTTATATTGGGTTTAAAGTAACAAGTGCTAGTAAATACCGGGAAAGTGTTTAATTCTGTGTGCCTTTAGAGCCCTTTAACATACTACTGATAAGGCATAACAGAATATGGAGGCCTGGCAAGTAAGAAATCAGTTTAGTAGTTTATGTATTCTGATTTCTTAAGTGTTCGTTGAGAATCCCACTTCGATTAAAAGTTAGTTTCATTATGTCCCGCTTGTTTTTCACTGCTTAGCAACTACAGTATTATGTCTGATTTTGATTTAGATCAGCTCATTGCCAATCCATCAGTGCATACTGGATATTAGAAGTCACCAAAATCAAATAAATATGATTGTGTTTACTTAGTTGTTAATTATGGGGTTAACATTAAGACTGTTCTCATGGCTCTATGGAAGGGGCTATATTAGATGAAGATGCTCTTGTGTGGCGAAGACTCTGCCAGTAATAGTCTTAAGATAATGGAATTAGTAGCGAAGGAGAGAATGAAGGATAGAGAGAAGGAAAGTTAATTAGTTAGAGCTGCTTCTTAAAAGGAAGTCTGGTCTTGGGATAAGGTAAAATGCCACCCGCTTTGATTTTGCTAACGTGAGTAAATTTGTTCCAATTGTTGATGAAACCCTGAGGACTTTTTTTTTTACAAATTGAAAATGTAGCAACAACTTCAGCTTGACTTAAAAATTATTGGCCATTATTGGCTCAATCTGTGCTTAAGGGGAAGAAAGGTCGTTCTACCTACCTTTCCCTGGTCAGTGCTCAACAGAAGGATTACCGTTTTCTTGAGGAATCTGTCCTTAAGCTCATCACGTAACTGCATGGGTTTATATCTCTAAGTTTAGAAATGCACACTCATGAACTAAGCTACGTATCCGATGACTTTCTTCCTGTGGAGTAACAACCTTTGATGGTCTGTGTGAGTTGTTAGTGATGGAGAGAAACGCAAACCTCAATCTGGTTATTGTTAGGGAGGACAATGCTCTCATTAAGCCAGCCCCAGGGGAGTGCCTCTTCTCCAATGAAACTCCTGACATAGAGGTTGTCAATCTCTTCCTGGGGCACGGTGCTGAGGTAAGATAGTGTTGGTGAAGGTGCTGAGGTAAGATAGTGTTGGTGAAGGTGCTGAGGGTAAGATAGTGTTGGTGAAGGTGCTGAGGGTAAGATAGTGTTGGTGAAGGTGCTGAGGTAAGATAGTGTTGGTGAAGGTGCTGAGGGTAAGAAGATAGTGTTGGTGAAGGTGCTGAGGGTAAGTTAGTGTTGGTTTAGGTGCTGAGGGTAAGAAGATAGTGTTGGTGAAGGTGCTGAGGGTAAGATAGTGTTGGTGAAGGATTTGATAACTATCCATCGGGAGGGGGGCTGGCTACTTGAGAGGAATGACTACACTAGAAAAACTTCCTAGCTTATGTATCGAGTTGAATTTTGCCACAGACAGCAGCTAGCTCACCCCATACTACTGTACTCCTGTGAGCAGTAGCGCAAATGGGATTACAGAGTAGAGGCCACAAAAGGTGTTATCTGACCCCAGTGATCATATTATGGCATAGTGATACAGAGCATTTCCAGTGCATTGTTTGTTTAAGTCGGTAGCCATCTCGAATTACACGGTAGTTAACATTATTTTTAGAATGGCCGTGTAAATAAATATCGTATCGATCAAACTCAATTATCCCATAAGAAATAAAGGAAATGTCAGGGGTTAGGGGAAACGCTCCCTAAAAATTTTAATTCGTTTATTTATTTACTTCAATATATTTTAGTTACTATAATAATATAATAATACAACAATAATAATTAATACAATAATAGAAGCAAACCAAGATCTTCACAAATCATATGAATATGGACAATATTCAGGCCATTTATGGATTTGTTTACATTGTTGGTAGGCGGCCATCTTTGAATTCAAAATGGCGGAAAACCGTCCAAATGGTCATCATGTAACCAAGGTCTTATTATTATGCCCAAACCAGACTAAAACAAGATTTGAAATCAAAATGTGGGTACATATGTAGTGCACACGGGACCCTTACCTGGCTCCATGACTATTGGGATAATGTGTCCGTTCTTCCCGTTGTGAGACTGCAGGAATGTACTTCACCCTTTAAGTAATTATTGGTTATTGTGCTTTAACTTACTTCCTTACAATTTCTAGTTGTATTCTGAAAAGTATTCTTCGTTTTCTGTCTGTAATTGTCGTGATCCCAACTATCCTTTAGTCTTGGGGAGGTAATACTTCCCCAGGGTAGAGTACGATAACAGGAATAAAAGTGAAATCAAACTCCCAAACATTGAAGTACTGATTCTTAGTTTATGGTATTTATGGGTAGGTAGTTCATAAATAGTTTCCTTGTATAGATTAGATCATAATTGGATGATGGTACTCCAAGAACTTCAGTTATAATTAAAATGTATGGATCCAGGCAGGCATGATTAAGCACTATACTCACCTGAAGGGTCCAAAGGTAGGACATAAAGAATAAGCAACATACTTTTAACAGCCTATATTACAGCACCGTCACAAACAATAATAAAATTAAATATACAGGTCACCTTCTCTACCGTATAGGGTCTCCAGTAACACTTGGATCCCAACCTAGCGGCCTAGCCTGACACAAATTTCTAGTACCACCTGGGCGAGACGTCTGTTCTCCATCAGGTCGGAACTAGAGAGAGAGAACGGCCAAGCAGTTGGCGAACCACTACAGGAGTAAGATTCCCGCGCATGCACCTTTTGAAAATATATATCTCAAAACTGTTATTAAAAAACCTATTCACTTCTAATGATAACAATGATTGTAATAATAATAATAATAATAATAATAATAATAATAATAATAATAATAATATTAATATTAATATTAATAATTTTAATAATAATAATAATAAAGTATTGCAGGATGTAGTTACATAATTAATACAAAGACAAGACACACACATTAACGTAATAATTATAGTACTTGAGCACAACCCTGGGCAGTAAGGTTATCACAGGCACGAGACACTAACCCCTTCTCGATCCTTATGTCTTCCTCATTTTTGTAACTTTCTTATGGCTTCATTCTTTCTTCCTCTTTTTTTTATCTTGCGTATTTTTAATCCTTTAATTTTCATCTTTATCCTTTTGCTGTTCTTACTCATATGCTCACCTCCTACCTCCCTGCCTCTTCATAAGCTTCCTTCCCACGGTCGTTCGTCTTCCCGTGGCGCTGCTCCTTACAATAATCAGTATCGGAGGCACTGTAACAGATATTATTCACTCGACATGAAATATGATAATGGGGGCTTTAAGGTATTAAACAGCTGGCAGTGTTCTCATCATATTTATGGGTGACGCCATTACCAGGAGGCAAAACTGCTCGCTCTACCAAGACTCATTAACAGGTACAATTTATCGATCATCTACCACCATCCAGGTAAACTCTTCCCGCCGCTTGTGGGTTTGTTGCTGCTAGTTTTCATTACTATTTACTGCTGTTCCTTCCTGCTAGGTTGTTCCTGTTCTTCATTGTTACTGCTTATTATTATTGTTTGGTGCTACTGCTACTTCTTGCTGCTACTGTTTGCTGTTACTTCTTCCTGCTGCTGCTTACTGTCACTGCTACTTCTTCCTGCTATTGCTTGCTGTCACTGCTACTTCTTCATGCTCCTCCTACTGCTTGCTGTTACTGCTTCCTTTTACTGCTTTTGATATTACTGTACTTGTCTTATTTTTGCTGCCTTTGCTTTCGCTATTGCTTCTACGTTTCTCCTGCTATTCTCTACTACTGTTATAGTGCTTCCTGCTATACCTGCTTATCTTGCTTCCTATTATACCTGCTTATTTTCCTGGTGTTAATTCTCTTGTTTCATCTTTCATTGCATGTCTTCTTAGCCTCCATTTCTGCTACTGCTTACTCTTCTTCCTCTTACTGATGCACTCTGCTACTTCATGACTCTTCCTACTATCCTGCTGCTGCTTCTGCTTCTAAGAGGTTCGACCTCAGCAGGACTGAAAATAGACCACTAGAAGAGCCAGACCCGTTTTCCATTAAGTTATCTTTTACTCACTCTTGTTTCCTCTCAAGGTAAGAGGATGTAGTCTCAGGTATGTGTGTACAGGATGGAGGGGAAGACTGGCGTGAGGGGAAGGGGTTAAACTTACTTTTAATATTAGTATCCCGTTAAAATTAGGTTCCTGTTGAGATTGGGTTCCTGTTGGGATTGGGTTCCTGTCGAGATTGGGTTCCTGTCGAGATTGGGTTCCTGTCGAGATTGGGTTCCTGTCGAGATTGGGTTCCTGTCGAGATTGGGTTCCTGTCGAGATTGGGTTCCTGTCGAGATTGGGTTCCTGTCGAGATTGGGTTCTGTTGGGATTGGGTTCCTGTTGAGATTGGGTTCCTGTTGAGATTGGGTTCCTGTTGAGATTGGGTTCCTGTCGAGATTGGGTTCCTGTCGAGATTGAGTTCCTGTGAGATTGGGTTCCTGTCGAGATTGGGTTCCTGTCGAGATTGGGTTCCTGTGATTGGGTTCCTGTCGAGATGGGGTTCCTGTTGAGATGGGTTCCTGTTGAGATTGGTGGCCGTAAGATTAAGGAAATATCGAACCTCTATACAGTACTTAACACATAATGTATTGACAATATTCTACCTTCAGTTACCTCAGGTATAAATGGTGTTAAGGTGACCATCATTATTAGTGTCAAGCTTCAGAGTGAGAATGTGGTCACTTCATACCTGTAATAACTTCATCAACTCAGGTGTAGCCATTCACTGGGATTGTAATCATAATGTCATAAAAAAATTTCTTTTTTCATAATGATATTTGATGAGTTTGTTTATTAAATTATCCTAAGGTTTAAACATAGATAATAATGGTAATATTTATGATGACTTGAGATCACTTCCACTAAAGGTCGGTGTTTGGTTTATGGAAGCTTGTGTTTTAGCTAAGAGGAAATGTTAATGATGACTTGACCTTCAGATGTACTCTCTCTCTCTCTCTCTCTCTCTGGTTGATCAGGAGTCAGAGATTAATCAGTGCACATGTTCAATTTACCCAGTCTGCACTTAACGTTATGCTTGAGAGAGAGAGAGAGAGAGAGAGAGAGAGAGAGAGAGAGATTTTCCATTAATTGGGATTGTCCTTAAACACATAAGATAACAATAGATAAAGTAAAAGGTCTTTGGAGGAATGCAATTGGCTGACGTGTGATACAACCATTTATTTATCTAATTATTTTTAACGAGCCCGAGTCACAGTGATCACACACACACACACACACACACACACACACACACACACACACGCGCGCGTACACACAAGAGATTCCGCGCCGTTAAACACAAACCTTCCCCCAAAAATGTAAACAGAGAGACAAAAAACTATGTCCCTTGAGCTACACCTGCAGAGCATAACAAAAATGACGACAATTGTCAAACACAACACAATTAAATTAACACGAAGCACAATATCAAACGACGTGAAATAGACAAAAATACCGAGAAAAAAAATAACTAAGAAAAATACAAACACAAGAGGAAAAACTGTTGTAAATAGATATATAAACAGAATGTGTATTATCTATAAATATTTATAAACTGTATATAAAGAAAAGACATTTGATCTGTATATATAATTAGTGTTGTATATTAATGATAAAGTCGGCGGTGATCTGTGGGAATGAATAAGGAATAACTGGAAAAATAAATTGAGGAATGATGGAGATTAATTGAAGAACGAATTATGAATGGCTGAGAATAATTAAGGAATGATTAAAGAATGACAAAGTAATTTATGAATGACAGAATAACTAAGGTATGATTTAAGAATGACAAGAGTATGACCAGATTAAGGTTGATATGAACATTATCACTCCTGTGTATATCAACCAGTGAGTCCTTTCAGAGCTTGTTATAGGGTTGTCCTTGAGGGTAGTTTTGGATTTGTGCTTTTATGAGGGTCAGATTTCACTAATATGACAACATTATGTTCTTGGAAATAATATGCAGTGTGTGTGGGAGAATAGGGTGGGGGAGAGGGTGGGGGGAAAAGAGAGGGTGGAGGGGGTGAGGGATGGGGCACTGGGGAGGAGGAGGAGGAGGGGGAGGGAGAAAGTGGGGGAGATGGAGAGAAATGGAGGGTGATGAAGATGATGGTGGGAGAGGGTGAAGGGGAAGAAGAGAGTGGGTGGAGAGGGATAGAGAGGTGGAGGGAGAGGGGAAGAAGAGTTGGTTAATGTCTTGTAAATCTGTTGTATTATAAGTAGTACAATACCTCTTTTAATCACACCTGAAGTAGAAAGAAAATGACAATTCCTCTTTCTACTTACACAGAAGCCCGGACGTTAACCTACACTCTCTCTCCTCCTCCTCCTCCTCACTCCACCATTAGTTACACCTTCTCGCGTCCAGGACATGTCATCCTTTCTCCTCCTCCTCCTCCTCCTCCTCCTCCTCTTCTT
>NW_024714121.1:0-87500 GCF_018991925.1 Homarus americanus | reverse complement strand
ACGCACGCACATTCTTAGTTTTTAACAGCTGTTGTTTAGTCAGTGAATGGAATAATCTAGTTTGCTTTCTTAACATTTGTTAGATATTGAAACACAGAACTAAAAAACAAGAAGCTCACCACAACACAGAGCTGACCACCTCATAGCTTCCTCTGTCTTCGTGCTGTTACACAATCAATGTACCTGAGGAGTGAAGGGTGAGGAATGAGAAGTGAGGAATGAGGAGTGGTGGATGAGGAGTGAAGGGGGTGGGGAGTGAGAGGTGAAGGTTTTATTTAGCCCACTAGAAAATAGACGTAGGTAACCCAACAGTCTAAGACGTGATAAACTGCACGTATATTATTGTATCCAATTTTCATAAATAAAACCTACATAATGCAAAATAACCACCACCACCACCACCACCACCACCACCACCACCAGCAGCAGCACAGCACCACCACCCACCACCACCACCACCACCACCACCACCAGCAGCAGCACCACCACCACCAGCACCAGCAGCAGCACCACCACCACCACCACCACCACCACCACCACCACCACCACCACCACCATTAACGAACAAGGACGGACGGAAGGATAACCTCTTCCATATCGCCTGACGGAGACGACGAACAAAAACAAAACAAAGAGTATAAAATAAAGGGCCTTATTACACCGCCTTACAAGACCAACACCTGAGTACAAGACTCAGGACAGGTAATTAACACAGACTTACACTAACCCAGGTAATGTGTGTGTGTGTGTGTGTGTGTGTTGGTGACGCTCTTCAGAGGTTTATTTAGCACCTGATCCTCTATGTCCCCGAAGCCATAGATTCAGATATTCTTTATTATATTTATTGAGAGAATCAGATAGTGTATTGACTTATGATTAAGGTATATAATTCTGTTCGAATTGATTTCAGATTAAAACAAATAGTGGTTATAAGTACAAGTAGAGGCTAAAGGTACAGTATTATTGTTTATCATTAAGTCGAGTACAGAGAATGTGTACACAACCTGCAAGACTCAGGAGTGATCCACTATTTGCCGGTAGTTTATTCATATATATATATATATATATATATATATATATATATATATATATATATATATATATATATATATATATATATATATATATATATGCAAGTAAATCACTGTAGGTGCGCGTGATCCAGGTATATGCTGATAACCACAAGGAAAAAGAAAACACGAAGTTCCCAAGTGCGGCGGCCGAGTGGAAACCATTCTCGTCTCCTGTCTTTTAAAGGCCGTTCGTTGACTCCAGGGGCACCTTCAGTCGACCCAGAGGCTTGGTACTATGGGTGGATGGAGGGAAAGATGGAAGGATGAATGGATAGATAGAAGGAAAGATAGACTGAGGGAATGATGGATAGATGAGGAGAGAGAAAACCAAACCCCACCACCACTCAATCCCCCCACCCTCCCTCCCCCGTGGCTAACAAGAGAACCACACAATGAGACGAGAAATTAATTTGATAAAAAAATAATGCATCAACAACATTAGACTATTTGTTAACACAAGGCTGAACAGGAGTCATATACCTTACAAAACAAGTGAAGGTGTTGTGGTAACGACCAAAATATCAATTAAGGAAAACAAAATACAAGTGAAATTTTTCCCAGGTTACAAATAAAAAACAATATTTTTTTTTGTTTACCCTCATTACTTTGGATTGATTAAATTATTTATCCCATTTTTTCCCAAATATCTAAAAATGTTTTTTATTCATGATCTGACTAAGCGTTAATGTTAAAAAATAAGGGAAAAAATCGAATGAAAAAAAAAGGTGTGATTTTTTTCCCCTCTCTGGAATCAGTATTGTTAACAGGATTACGTAACTCATCCTTTTATGATACATGGGTGGGAAAAATCTCGTCATTGTTCTGTTAAATGTCAAATAACAGTTGGCTTCCTGCTTAATGATTATTGGTAATGAATAAAAAAGAGTGATGATCAAAATACCTTATATACTTAACTCTCACCGCCTCCCACACCCCATGAAATGCATGCATGTGTGTGTGTGTGTGTGTGTGTGTGCGTGCGTGCGTGCGTGCGTATGCGTGTGTGCGCGCGCGTGCGTGCGTGTGTGTGTGTGCATGCATGTAAAGCCCTTGCATCTGGTGGTCAAAAATTCAGTAACCAAAATTTGTGATATTTAGTACAAAGCAATAACCCCCCCCCACTGTACATCTACCCTGTAAACACCGGAAACTAATCAAATTTCACCAAATTACATTGACGGGGCGTTTAGGCACACTGTCCACCACGATACACTGTGGACGGATAGACAGACAAACAGACAGATTTAATCAGAGGGCTCCCTCACATGTGTTAGGTCTAAGAGAGTATAATAATAGGGAAAAAACAATAAAATAAAATAAATTCTTGAGATAGTTTAATAAGACGTTGAGAGGGAGGAAGAAACGAGGAGAGAGGAGTGAGGGCCACGGAAGTTTTAGTGTCAGTGTCTTACCTGGCACCATTATCTGTCATGAACGTCTTTACCTCAGTGCAAAGTTATTATTACCACCACTTTTATTTTTTACCACAGACTTGAGACGCACTGGAGTTTGATTCTCAGGTGTTCAATAGTCCTCGAGCCTCTAGTTGTGTCACCTCACGTACATCCGAGGAGAACAAGAGGTCACGACCGATGGTGTGCAGCAAACATTCACCACAGGAACTTTTGATTTTTTCTTTCTTTATATACTGTAAGTAAATGTCTTCCAGTTGTTTTGATTTGCGGACGTGGCGACCACGACCCTCCCACACAGACGACTACGACCCTCCCACACCACCACACAGTTTACCATGACCCTCCCACACCACCACACAGACGACCATCCCACACCACACAGTCGACCATGACCCTCCCACACCACCACACAGGTGACCACGACCTTTTCACACTACCACACAGGCGACACGACCTTCCCACACCACCACACAGGCGACACGACCTTCCCACACCACCACATAGCAGACACGACCCTCCCAACCCGCGTGCTAAAGGTCGTTTTCCCTCGTCACCTCCAACACTATCCCGGGTGCACAGACGCGATACCAACCAAGACGAAAATACTATAAATCTCGGCAATGCTTCCATTAACAAATGAAATTGCTTGTGAAATCACTTGGACGACCAAACGGGAAATCCTTGCACAGTGTTCCCGTCTATTGGCAATATACATCACATTACCTGCTCTAATCACCATTAGTGTGTGTTATTACCTTAAGTAATTAGCCTGAGGTTAGCCTAGCCAGAGGGTCACCCTCGGGAACACTCGTCGAGGAGGAGGTGGGTGTTTGATATTCAAGATGGCCAACAAAGCCGTCGTTTTTGATAACGTTGGTCAGCTTAACTAGAGCTTTCCACGTGTTTTTGGCTGACCGAATGATAGATATATTTTCACTCTCGGGCAAACAAACAAACCCACACTAATGTATCTTTTACCTGTTACTGCTGCATATGTTAACCATCTTCATCATAAGATAAAAATAAATAAGTTTACAATACCAGAATCACTTCTCTTTCTTTACTATAGAATTATTGGTATAAATAAAATAAAAACCTTGTTGTTTTTGTTCTTCCCTTTAGGCAATCTCACTACCAAGGGTATTATGAAACATCAATCTGGGTCTGGTAACTTATATTAGATCACGGTGATGTGTTATTACTATTGACCAGTACGATACGTTCTTCCTCGCGTTGCCTGCCGTCGTCCCCTCCGCCACGTCTTCAGTGTACCTGACAAGATTATGAAAAGTGACCACAATTCTTGCTTTTCAGAAAATGACAGGAATTACACGCAGCCAAGAGCCATTTCAAGCCTTTAACCCAAGAGAAAGACAGACGAAGGAATAGGACACAGTAGTTAAGACGGATAATATTATTTAAAACTGTAATTTACTAACTGGAGGCATTGGTTTGGTTCCCAATTCTTAAAGTCATCGCTGAAGAACGTAAATACTTCCACCGCCGCCGCCAGACACTTCCGGAGCCAGCATGTAGTCCTGTCACCATCACCACAGGAAGACTGAGTAAGTCACATAGAACATGAGGTTTAGGGCGAAGGAACAGAGGAGGTCTTTGAGGTGAAACATGCACTTATAAAATGTACACTGAGAAGTACCTCGAATTCCGTCACCCAGACACGTGTTGTCGCTGGTATACATTATGACGAGGTGTATTTTATTAGGGAATTAACACAAAACAGACTAAAGACATAACTGGAAAGTAACAACAAATGAAAAAAAAAATTATTCAACTTTCACCCTGAATTATATACATATACAACAGCCCCCACAAGAAAATTTACAACCTAATATACAACCTCAAAGATAAATAATAATAATAAAACTTGTGGATATATTTAGATATATTATAAATATACTCCGTACAACATGTTCTCTGCTTTTCATATACAGTTTATTATTACTATTATTTTTGCATTTTTTAGAGATACCAGTAATTTATCTGGGCTGTAATTTCCCCTGACGTACTGTTATCTTAATAGGAATCATTTATCACGAAATAAAATTACACGTGTTTTTAATAGTTTACTTATGAACCTTGGGTAAATATACTTGTTTCTAATTTTCATAACAATATATTAAAAAATAAAAAAACTCGTGACAAAATTTAAATTCATATGACTATTAAGCGAAGAATCTGATAGTAAAATGTTATGAAATTAATAATAAAAAAAATCAAGAGTTGTGTGTGTGTGAAATTTACGTCTCCACAGGTGTCAAAAATCAATTAAACAGCTTGATAATTTTCATCAGGTAATCAAGAGAATGATAAAAACAAATTACGAACATATAGTTGCTTTCCCTTACAAAATTTCTGCTCAATCCTGCTAAAACTAAGGAACCCGGAACGTGAGGACAGATGAACAGACAGGTGTAGATCAACATGTCCCCCCACCCATACACAGAGGCATAAAAATCAAAAGGTAAGTCACACTATATAGTCCCCCCTCTCCCCCCCCCCCACCACCTCCCCCTCACACCCCTAATTGAGAAGGTTCATGCGGGGGGGGGGGAGAGGGAAGGTTACCTGTAGTCGTTGTGTTGTTAGTCTGTAAGCCTATACCATACGCACTAATAACTTCTGTTTGGTACCACACGCTCTAAAAAAGTATCTTTACGATTTTCTGTTAGACAATATGACACAACGGTCGGAGGATTTTGACAACCCTACTGAGACAACAGGAGTTAGTATTTATTCTGAAATTCATAGGAACTTCTCTAAATATACTATGTGGAGCAAGTATCACACCCAAGCTTCACCACTAATATTACTAGGCACATTAAATAAACTATATCACGTTTGGTCTCGGTCGGGGAGGGTGAGTCACTACACTGATGGTTTAAGTAAATATAAAATTAAAAAAGTAATAATATTTTTGTATACGTTTTACAAAAATTATGACGAAATACGCAGTTTTATTATTAGCAAAAGAAAAACTGAGGGATATTAAAGACTTTGGTGGATTCTATATGACGTCTAATAATTTTGCTAAAATTAACCTTTATACTGTATTATGCTACGTATATAACTAACATTAAAGAACAAAGAAAGTGATTGAAGAACGTTATAGGTGTTAATGTTGTTCTGTTTATAACTTTATTATCTTCATAAAAAGTATTCCCACGACCTTCAGTTAAACACATGGCAGGAATAATCAAAACATTTCAACAACTTGGGGTCTTAAGCGCGTTTTCGAGTCAACCAATGGGACAATCTGAAGCACTTTGGTCATATCTCCATAGGTAGCAAGGTCGGAAAATTGAATATATACAGGAATCACACACAAGATGAGGACGAACAAGAAGCTACAGACGAGCGGTGTGAGGGATCGGTCGGTCGGGGCAGCGACTACAATGAAACATGAACCAACAGAACATGGGCCCCAGGGTGGCTGAGCTTGAGGCCACAGTCACTGGGTCGTCCTCACGGGCTGCGCAGACTAACCCAAGCACCCGAGTATCTCCCCGCGGGTTCCACAAGCATATTATTAATATCTACAAGCAGGAGGAATTAAAAGTCTTAAAACAAACTTATGCTAATTGAGCTAAGGCGAATTTTGTCATTTTTTTCACAAAGTTTATTCTGGTTTAAGGCGTTAACTTGCGTTTGGTCAGGTAGTATTAAATATTAACTTTATTTCTTTAAAATTAATGGCCCTAACCACACTTAACGAATTCTAAAAACTAAGATTTAATAATTATCTATCTACACCTGTCAGGGCTGAGAACGAGAAGTTAATCCTGGAGAAATATTATGTATATCTACAGTACATGAATATAAAATATATATTAACCCCCGTGAGTGAAACTGCTTACCTCAGGAACTTGGTAAAGTCTTTTTATCCGGTTCATGAAATGGGATTCTAGCCTATCATGATATAACCTAACCTAACCTTAGTTACTTTAGGTTGGGTTGGGTTGGGTTGGGTTGGGTTGTCATACTTAATTGCATTAGATTTTTTTTGACGAACTGGGCTATTTTACAAACGATATATACGGTATATATCGCGTCCATTGGTGTCCGATCGTGAAACATAAGCAATATTAAGAGGCTAACCTAGACACTAACCACGACAGTGTCCCCCTTAACATTGAGTCTAACCTCAACACTTTTACAGCGACCATGTACTCCTCCTAACGTTGACCCTAAAGTCTACACTTCAACGCTGGCAAAGACATTAACCACAGCATCATAATTCTCCACATAACTTTAATCCTGACACACAAAAAAACACATAACTACACCGCAGTCGAAGATACTACCCACGACAGTGTGTCTCCCCCTTAACTTTGGCCCTTAAAACGACACTAACCACAACGCTAACGAGCAATAAATCACCCAATCCCACCACTAACCACCAGGTCCCTCCTCCCTACCCCCTCCCCCCTCCCCGCCATACAAACGACCTTATAAAAACATGTTAACAGCGACTGAATTCCGCAGCGGGAGAACTCAGGCTACTATCGGGTACCTCAGACTGCAAGTGGATAACCTCAGGCTGACACTCAACACCTCAGGCAATACTGGGTACTTAAGGGTGTTGCCGTATAATTCTGGCTACTACTGGATGATTGGGGGTTAAAACAGCATATTTCAGACTGATACCAGATACTTCAGGCGACCCCAGAGATACAAGAAGGGGATGCATGACGCGCCCACAACTACACTCTGTTATGTAGGATTGTAATATTCCTAAGAGGGACTTTCTCCACGTTCTACAGCCAATAAAGAGGTGATTCTGTAGACTGTACCTAACTTTGTCTCTAAACGTATCTCTAAAGACTGGTGAAGGTCGTTAAAAGGCAAATACATTAATGGAATCCGCGTCTACATGTCCTAATCTGACCGACGGACGGAGGCCAGAGAGACTGACGGAAGCCAAAGAGATAGACAGAGGCCACAGAGACTGACGGAGGCTAGAGAGAGGCTCCCTACCATAGGACTGGCCAAATCTCTCCGTCATTTTGGAGACGTTATGTATCTGTGGGAGTAATTAATCACGGCCGCGGAGGAACGTTCTGCCGCCCAGCATCTGCATATTATTTTAATTAGCTACATTATTGACCGAGTCTATCCTACGCTGTTCGACCAACTTACACCACCAACCTACCCATTCCACCTACCTAACCTTCCTCACTCACCTATCAACCCAGCTACACCACCTACCAAACCACACTCAACCCAACCCCATCCATCCCACCCACCTACTAATCCACTCCAAATCCATCTATCCCACTCACCAACCACCTAAAAGCAATCCCATCCTAACTAATCCACTTCCCCACTCACCTCACCCATTCATCCACTCATCCATCCCACACACACATCCGCCTCACACCTACACCTACAGTACACACTCATCCATTCACCCCACCAAATCACTCACCTTCCCACCCTCCTAAACCCACTTACCCGCTAGCCCACCCCATCCATCCATCCATCCCACCCAACAACTTACTCACCCCACTCACAGCACCCACCCATCACTCGCCACAACTTCCTTCCCTTTCCATCCCCTCTCCTCCCCCTTCGTCCCCTCTCCTCCCCCTTCCTTCCCTATCCTCCCCTTCGTCATTTCTCCTTCCTCCTCCCCCCTCCTCCCCCCCTCCCTCCCCCTCTCCTCCCCCCTCCTCCCCTTCCTACCTCTTCCCTCCCTCTCCTCTTCCTCCCCTCTCTCCTCCTCCCCTTCCTACCTCTCTCCTCCCTTCCTCCCTCCCCCTTCCTCCCCTCTCCTCCCCCTTCCTCCCCTCTCCTCCCACCAGCTGTCTCACTGATTGATAGAATTTGACACTCAGTCGAAAACCAGACAAAAACAAGTAATTAAGCATCTGCCTAACCTAACGAGATATGGTCCCCCCAATTAACAAACTTTAGAAGATTAGCCAGAGGATATTTTTAATTAATCTCATATTGATGGCAAAAATACTAATGAGGCTGTGCCAACGCCAACTTGCTAATTACCAGCGAGTTGGAGGGAGGAGGAGGAGGAAGAAGAAGAAGAAGACAAAGAAGAGAAGGAGAAAGAGGAAGACAAAATAGAAGATAGAGGAAGACAAGGAAAAGAAGAAGTGAACAGGAGTAAGACATGGAAGAAAAGGAGAAAGAGGAAGAGAAGTAAGAGAAGGAAGAAAAAGAATATGATGACCAAAGAAGTAAGAGGAAGAGGAGAGTAGGTGAGAATGAGAGGAAGAAATGAGAATAAGAGGGATGGAAGAAAGGTAAGTAATGATGAGTAGGAAGAAGAAAAATATAATAATGAGGAAGGGAAGGATTAAGGAAGAGGAGGAGGAATAAAAATGAGGAAGAAGAGGAGGTATAAAAGAGGAGGAGAAGAAGGAAACTGATCAGATGGAGAAGTTAGGCAGGAGTGACGGAGGAAGATGACGTGATAAGAGATGAAGAAGGAGGTGGAGAATAAGGAATGTGAAGGAAGGAGGCCAGGAGGAGGAGGAATGTGAAGGAAGGAGGCCAGGAGGAGGAGGAAGAGGAAGGAAGGAGACCAGAAGGAGAGAGAGAGAGAGAGAGAGAGAGAGAGATACTTGGAGAAAAATATTAAAAAATTAAAGAATGTAAACAAGGCGAAGTGGGTGAAGGAGAGGGGAGTAAGAAAGGGGAAGAGGGGAGGAGATTAGGGGAAAGAGGGGAAGACATGTGGGTGAGGAAGAGGGAGGAGGAGACGAGGGAGAGGAGAAGAGAGGAAGAGGACGAAAGGGAGACGATAAATTGCGTGGTGGTGTTGATGTTGGAGAGGATAGATGGTGGTGATGGACGATGATGAAAATAATATTGTTAGAGACGAAGAAGATGCTGGTGTGTGTGTGTGTGTGTGTGTGTGTGTGTGATGGAGAGACCAATTTGTTATGCTTGACTGTGGCGACCATTTCAAATAACAACGTCTGACCTTAATAAGTTATTTCCAGTTTATCAATAACCACAAACTGGTGACTGTGCTGTGATTGTATGAGTCGTCATGAACCACCCCTCTACCACCATCACAACCACCACCCCTCTACCACCATCACAACCACCACACCTCTAACACCACCATAACCACCCTTCTATCACTATAACCACCCCTCTACCACCTCCACCACAACCACCCCTCTACCACCACCACAACCACCCTCTACCACCAACCACCCACCACAACCACCCTCTACCACCACCACAACCACCTCTACCACCACCACAACCACCCCTCTACCACCACCACAACCAATTCTTCTACCACCACCACAACCACCCCTCTACCACCACCACCACCACCACAACCCCTCTACCACCACCACAACCACCCCTCTACCATTATCACCATCATCATCGACAGAGCCACCGCGATAAAATTCAAGGCTGATCCAACATTTGCCCATAATTTGTCATCGCCCATAAATTTAATCTCAGTTTAATCCCCCGTTGGCGTGTTGCACCATCACCAAAACAAACACGCCCACATTAGTTGATATTGAAATACCTCATTTGGGAACAATTTCCCTATAATGAACGAAATAAAAATAATAAACAAATAATTGTCACACGGAAATTAGTATATTTAAAAGATAATTATATCATAATAATGAGTCAAATCAATATTACGAATCTGAATATTCAAATACCATAAAATGATATTGTGTTAATGGTCGATTATTTCTAATTTCATTCCCATTTTTAACGAGTGAATTAAGAGCATTAGACCCTAAAAAACACCCATAGGCATCATTAACTCTGCTTGTTCAAAAAAAAAAAAAAAAAATTAAAAATAATATGTATGATAATAGTTAGAGAGAACGAATCTGTTAGAACATATCACATCCACCTGGTCTGGTGAAGTTGAATATCCATCAGGTCTTCCTTCCCTTCCCTCTACAGACCGTCAGCACGACATACGATAAACCTGCAGTCATCCCTTACTTCCTACAGTCCTCCGTAACAACACCTTCCCTTGCACAACTAACCTCTTCCCCTGACAAGCTTCATCTTAGATCTATTTCTCTTTCGTGTATCTCAAATATCTCACACAGGGGACAAATGTTTTTCTCTTCCAATATATATTCCACTTGTTCTTTCTTTTAATTATTCCATATAATTACAAGTTCCCGTATTAACACACATTCCCAGGTTTTGGTATTAATTATCACGGGCCAAACAGACACACATCCAGACACACAAGTCCTCAACAATGGGATCCGAACCCTCGTTACTCAGATAACAAGCGAGAGTACCACTAACTTGCTCAATGAAAGGCTAAAACTCACTTACCAATGACTTTTTGTTTTTTTTGCCATTGTTGGGACAGAAGATGATGGTAGCCGAGTTTTTTGTGTCAGTGATGGAAGATTTAAGTCTAAGCAACAGCACTAGAGTTGTTTGTAAAGCCAAGGTCAATTGTATCTTTAGCACCAACTACTTTTTGTCTCCCCAACATCACAATCTTTTACGACATACAGATAAGAACTACCACCACCACCCCCTCCTACCTCCCACCACCTCCTCCTTCCTCCCACCACCTCCTCCTGCCTCCCACCACCTCCTCCTGCCTCCCACCACCTCCTCCTGCCTCCCACCACCACCCTCCTACCTCCCACCACCTCCTCCTTCCTCCCACCACCTCCTCCTGCCTCCCACCACCTCCTCCTGTCTCCCACCACCTCCTCCTGCCTCCCACCACCTCCTCCTGCCTCCCACCACCTCCTCCTGCTCCCACCACCTCCTCCTGCCTCCCACCACCTCCTCCTGTCTCCCACCACCTCCACCTGCCTCCCCATTCTCCTCCTGCCTCCCACCATCGCCTCCCTGCCTCCCACCATCTCCTGTCTGCCTCCCACCACCTCCTCCTGCCTCCCACCACCTCCTCCCTGCTTCCCCACCACCTCCACCTGCCTCCCACCACCTCCTCCTGCTTCCCACCACCTCCTCCTGCCTCCCACCACGACCACAGTGGTTCCTCCAGAACAGTGCTCCCTCCAGAACAGTGTTCCCTCCAGAGCAGTGTCCCCTCCAGAACAGTGTTCCCTCCAGAACAGTGTTCCCTCCAGAACAGAGTTCCCCCCAAAACACTGTCCCATCTAGACCACGGCTCCTTGGGGCGCGGCTTCCCCTGGATAGGCCTCTGAAGGCACCACCAATCCTGAGAGGGCCCCTGGGTGTACCACCGCCCTTGGGAGGGCCCATGGGGGCTCCACCCTTGGGAGGGCACCGTAGGGGGGGGGGGCACCGTTTCTGAGAAGGCCCCTATCGGCGCCACCTCCCCTCGAAGGACCCTTGGGAAGGCCTTTGGAGGTGCCATCGTTCCTGGGAGAGCCCCTAGGGACGCCGAAGTGCCTGGGACGTCCCCTGGAGGCGCTGCTACCTTTAAGAGAGGCCCCTGGGGGCGCTGTCGCCCCTGGAATGGCCCCTGGGTTTGCCAAATTCCCTGGCAGTGCCCTAGAGGTCACCGCTACCCATAAGTAGGGCCTCTGAGGGCGCCGGTGCCCTTGGTGGGTCCCCGAGGAGCGCCGTCGCCACTGTGAAGATCCCTAGAGGCACCTCCGTATCTGGAAGGACCCCTGGATGCGCCCTCGCCCTTGGGAGGGCCCCTGAGTGCGCCGATGCACCTGGGAAAAACGTTGCCGGCGCTTCCGCATTTGGGAGGGCCCCTGGTGGCGCTACCGCCTTTGGCAGGGCCCCTGGGATCACCGCCACCCCTAAGGAGGGCCCCTGGAAGCGCTGCCGCCCTTGGAATGGCACACTAGGGGCGTCACCACTCCTGGGAGAGCCCCAAGGGGCGCCAACCTCCTTCCAGGACCCCTGGAGTCCCTGCCACCACTAAGGTGGATCCCTGGGGGCGCCGCTATCTCTGAGAGGGCCCCGGGGGCCCCACCGCCATTTAAAGGGTCCCTGGAACCAACACCGCTCCTGACAGGGCCCCTGGAGGCTCCGCTGGGAGAACCCTTAGCAGCGAAGCCGCCCCGGGAAGGGCCCTTACGGGCGCCACCACCCTTGGAAGGGCCCCGGGAGGCTCCTCCCTTGGATTACCCCGGAACCCTCTCAGGGGCGGCGAAGCCCCCAAGGGCCCTCCCAGAGGCAGCTGCGTCTCCAGGAACCATCCCACGAACAGCGGCTTCCACCAGGCACCCTCCCAGGAGCAGCCACGCACCCAGCGGCACTAGCGTCCCATAAATCCTCCCAGTGATGGCAGCGCCCCCGGGAAGCTCACATTCGCAGAGGCAGCCGTACCTCCAGGGACCCTCCCAGGGGCGGTTGAGCCCCCATTGACCCTCTCAGGGAAAGCGGCGCCCCCAGGGACTCTCCCATAGGCATCAGAGTCCCTAAAACCCTCTCAAGGACGACGGCATTGCCAGGAACCTTCCCAGGGCGGCGCCCCACCTTGGGACCCTACCAAGGGTCCCTGGGGGCCCTATGGCATGTTTGTTTGCTGTGTTATATATATTACATACTTCCAGAAGTCCCTTACTTAACTATGATTGGTGGACTATTCTTTTAACCCACCATATTACAGCCAATAGGTGAAGAGAGCAGTCAGTCAGCACAACACCCCAACTTATGTTTTCCTGTTGGATATTACTCTCCGTTACCTTCTTCAGAATGCGATGATACTGGAAATGTCTTGGGCGGTGTATTTATTTAACGTTGCTCCTCCCAGAGTTCTAAATAGAGCAAAAACTACTGCACCCAGGGGTCCTACAGATCTGATGCTCACAGGGACCCTCCCATGGGCAGCGGCGCCCCAAGGGACCCTCCCAGGAACGGCGGAGCATCCAGGGACCCTTCCAGGGTAGGCGGAGCCCCAGGAACCATCCCAGGGGCAGCCGCGCACCCAGGGATCCTTCGAGGTAGGTGGCTCCTCCAGGGACCCTCCTAGGGGCGTCGGCGCTCCAAAAAAAAAAAACTCTAGGAACAGCCTCGCCGCCAGGGACCCTCCCAGAAGCGGTGCCCCACCCTGGGACCTTACCATGGATCCCCAGGGTCTTATGGCATGCTTGTGTGTTGTGTCATATATATTTCAGACTTCCAGAAGTCCCTTACTTAACTATGATTGGTGGACTATACATTTAACCCACCACATTACAGCCAATAGGAGAAGAGAGCAGTCAGTCAGCACAACACCCCAACTTATGTTTTCCTGTTGGATATTACTCTCCGTTACCTTCGTCAGAATGCGATGATATTGGAAATGTCTTGGGCGGTGTATTTATTTAACGTCGCATCTCTTAGAGCTCTAAATAGGCAAAAACTACTGCACTCAGGGTGTCCTACAGGTGTGAGGCTCCCAGGAACCCTCCCAGGGACAGCGACTGCCCCCAAAGACCCTTCCAGGGACAGTGCGCCGGCAGGGAGTCTCCCAGAGGTGGTAGTGCCTTAAGGGACCCTCCTAGGGGTGGCGGCGTCCCCTGGGACCCTTCCAGGAGCAGCGGCGCCCCAAGAAACCTTCCCAGGAACGGCGGAGGATATAGGTACCCTCCCAGTAACAGTGGAGCCCCCAGGGATCATCCCAGGGGCAGCGTACCTCCAGGGACACTCCCTGCTGTGGAGCCTCCTAAGGACCTTCCCAGGGACAGTGCAGGCCCAGTGTCCATTGCAGGGGCAGCTTTACCTCCAGGGACCCTCCCAGGGACAGCGGTTGCCTTCAGGGACACTCCCATTGGCGACGGAGTCCCCGTGGACCCTCCCAGGGACAGCGGCGCCCACAGGGAATCTCCCAAGAGAGTCGGCGTCCCCTAAAAACCCCGCCAGGGACGGCAGCACTGCCAGGGATCCTCCCAGGGTCATTGTCGCCGCCAGAGACCCTCCAAGGGGCGGTGCCCCACCCTTGGACCCTACCAAGGGTCCACAGGGGCCCAATGGCATGCTTGTTTGTTGTGTCATGTATATTACATACTTCAGAAGTCCCTTACTTAACGATAATTAGTGGACTTATCTTTTAACCCACCATATTACAACCAATAAGAGACGCGAGAAGTTAGTCAGCACAACACCCCAACTTATGTTTTCCTGTTGGATATTACTCTCCGTTACCTTCTTCAGAATGCGATGACTGATACTGGAAATGTTATGAGCGGTGAATTTATTTAACGTTGCATATCCCAGAGTTCTAAATAGAGCAAAAACTACTGCACCCAGGGGTCCTACAGGTCTGATGATCCGAGGGACCCCCCCCAGTTACAGCTGCTGCCCCTATGGAGTCCGAGGGGCAGCGGCTGCCCCCAGATAGTCTCTTAGGGGCGGCAGTGACTCCAGGGACCTTCCTAGGGGTGGTAGTAACTTCAGGGACCCTTCTACAAGCGGAGGCGTCCCTTGGGAACCTCCTAGAAGCGGAGGCGTCCCTTGGGTACCTCCTAGAAGCGGAGGCGTCCACTGGGACCCTCCCAGGGGAAGACGGTGCCACCAGGGACCCTCCCAGGAACGGCGGAGCATCTTGGGCTCCTTCCAGGGGCGCCGGAGCCCCCGGGGACCATCCCAGGGGCAGCCGTACCTCCGGGGACCCTCGCAGGGACAGCGGCTGCCCCCAGGGATCCTCTCAGAGGCGGTAGAGCCCCAAGGACCCTCTTAGGGGCAGCCGCGCTCACAGGGACCATCCCTGGGACAGCGGCTGTCTTCAAGGACCCTCCAAGTGGCACCGGCACGCCCAGGGATAATCCCAGCGGTGGCTGAGCCTCCAAGGACCCTCCCAGGGGCAAGCTCCACATCAAAAAGAGCTTCCTTCATGCACTCAACGCCGGTTCCCAATCAGCCAAATGGTACCTGGCGGCCACAAAAGGGGAACCACCTTTCGCTGACAAGAAAACTCCAAGACAAACCCAAGTCAGCCTTCATCGACTACGACTAGGGTACAAGTGCTCCTGGCAGATGATCGGAAATGACGTCATGGAATGCACCTACTGTCAGGAGCCAGCAGCCAACCCACTTGAACACTATCTCCTCGACTGCGAGGTCACACAAAGCCTCCGAAACAGAACTCAAATCTCCCAAGAAACACACACAACACCAGCGGCCACTCTAACCCGAAAGGCCCATACAGACCACATTCACCACCTACTCCGGGTCATCACACGATACCCACCACCCAGATAGCTTAGAAAGCATCCTCTCCCAGCAAGTGCGGACCCCAGTTCGGGGGCGCGCCACTCCGAAACTGACCACGTCCAAGAGTGGGGGTTGGTGGTAAGCGTCCACTGATCGGGGTCCGCTCACACTTGCAACCTGCAGTATCCCTCCAATCTGCAGGTGGGACCACCTCCAATCCCAATCCGGTCTGGCTGCTCCTGGAGCTCCAGCCGGAACCACCAAACGGGCCGCCTATAGGCAAAGGCCCGTGTCGGACTACGGTCCGACAATCTCAACAACAACAACACAACAACAACAAGTCCCTTACTTAAATATGATTGGTGGACTATTCTTTTAACCCACCATATTACAGCCAATAGGAGGAGAGAGCAGTCAGTCAGCACTTCACCCCAGCTTATGATTTCCTGTTGGATATTACTCTCCGTTACCTTCTTCAGAATGCAATGATACTGGAAATGTTATGGGCGGTGTATTTGTTTAACATCACATCTCCTAGAGTTCTAAATAGAGCAAAAACTACTGTACCCAGGGGTCCTACAGGTCTGACGCTCCCAGAGACCCTCCCAAGGACAGCGGCTACACCCAGGGACGCTCCCAGGAACAGCGGCGCCCACTGGGGGTCTCCAAGTGGCGGCAGTGCCTCCAGGGACCCTCCTAGGGATGGCGGCGTCACCTGGGACCCTCCCAGAGACAGCGATGCCCCCAGGGACCCTCCCAGGAACGGTAGAGGATCGAGGGACCCTCCCAGGTTCGACGGACCCCCAGGAACAAACTCGGGGGCAACCGTAACCTCCATGATCCTTCCCAGGGACAACGACTGACCCCAGAGACCCTCGCAAGGGTGGCGGAGCCCTTAAGGGAATCTTCCAGAGACAGCCGCATCCCCAGGGACCGTCCAACGGACAGCTGATTCCCCCAGGGATCCTCCCAAAGGCAGCTGCGCGCACTCAGGGACCCTCCCAAAGACAGCAGATTCCTCCAGGGGCACCGGCGCCCCCAGGGACCCTCCCACTAGCGGCAGCGCCGCCGGTAATCCGCCCAGATACGGCGGCGCCTTCAGGGACCTTCCCAGGGGCAAAGGAGCCCAGAGGACCCTCCCAGGGGCAGCTCAGGCCTCAGGGATCATTGCAAGGGCAGCCGTACCTCCATGGACCCTCCCACGGACAGCGGAGCCACCAGGGAATCTCCCAGGGGCGTCGGTCGCCCCCAAACCCCCCCAGTGACGATGTCACCTTCAGGGACCCACACAGGGACGTCGGCGCCGCTAGGGACACTTCCTGGGGCGGCGCCCCACCCTCGGACCCTACCAAGGGTCTCCAGGGGCCCTGTGACATGCTTGTTTGTTGTGTCATATATATTACATACTTCCAGAAGTCCCTTGCTTAACTATGATTGGTGGACTATTCTTTTAACCCACCATATTACAGCCAATAGGAGAAGAACGCAGTCAGTCAGCTCAACACCCCAACTTATGTTTTCCTGTTGGATATTACTCTCCGTTACTTTTTTATAATGCGATGATACTGAAAATATCTTGGGCGATGTATTTATTTAACGTTGCAACTCCCAGAGTTCTAAATAGAGCAAAAACTACTTCACTCAGGGGTCCTACAGGTCTGACGCTCCCAGGGCCCCTCCCAGGGAGAGCTGCTGACCCCAGGGACTCTCCGAGGGACAGCGGCTGTCCCCAGGTAGTCTCCCAGGTGCAGCAGTGACTCCAGGGACCCTCTTAGAGGCGGCAGTCACTCCAGGGACGCTCCTAGAAGTTGCAGCATCTCCTGGGACCCTCCCAGGGGCAGACAGCGCCCCCAGGAACCCTCCCAGTACCGGGGAAGTATCCACAGACCCTCCCAGGGGCGACGGAGCACCCAGGGACTATCCCTGGGGCAGCCACGCACCCAGGGACCTTCCCAGGGATAGCAGCTGTCTCCAGGGACTCTCCCAGTGGCAACGGTGCTCACAGAGACCCTCTCAGGTGTGGCAGAGCCCCCAAGAACCCTCCCAAGGGCGGTGCAGCCCCCAGGGACTATTGCAGTGGTGGAAGCGCCCAGGAACCATCGAAGGATAGCTGTACCTTCAGAAACCCTACCAGGGACAGTGAATGTCTCCAGGGACCTTTCCAGGGACGGCGGAAACCCAGGGACCCTCCCAGAGGCAGCAGCGCATTCGGGGAGCCATCCAGGTGAAGATAGCACCTCCAGAGCCCCTGCCAGTAACGAGAAAGCATCCAGGGACACTCGCAGGGGCGTCGAAGCGCCCAAGAACCATCCCAGGGGCAGCCGTACCTCCAGCAATCCTCCCAAGGACAGCGGCTGCTCCCAGGGACCCTATCTGAAGCGTTAGAGTCCCCAAGGACCATCCCAGACGCAGCTGCGTCCCCAGGGACCCTCCCAGGGACAGGGGCTTCCCCAGAGACCCCCTCAGAGGCAGCTGCACACCCAGGGAGCTTCCCAGAGACAGCGCCTGTCTCTAGAGACCCTTCCAGAGGCAGACAGCGCCCTCGGGACCCTCCCAGGAACGGCGGAGCATCCAGTTACCCTCCCAGGGACAACAGCGCCCCAGGGACTCTCTTATATGCGACAGCGTCTCCAGGGAAGTTCCCAGGGGCAGATGCGCACCCAGGAACCCTCCAAGGGACACCGGTGTCACCCGGGAGTCTCCTGGGGGCGTCGGCGCCCCTCCCTCCTTCCCTCAGGGACGTCGGCGCCGGCAGGGACCCTCGCAGGGGCAGCGCCCCACCCTGAGAACCTACCAAGGGTCCCCAGGGGTCCTGTTGCATGTTTGTTTGTTGTGTCATATATATTAAATACTTCCAGAAGTCCCTTACTTAATTATGATTGGTGGACTATTCTTTTAACCCACCATATTACAGCCAATAGGAGAAGAGAGCAATCAGTTAGCACAACACCCTAACTTATGTTTTGCTGTTGGATATTACTCTCCGTTACCTTCTTCAGAATGCGATGATACTGGAAATGTCTTGGGCGGTGTATTTACTTAACGTTGCATCTCCCAGAGCTCTAAATACGACAAAAACTACTGCTCAAAGGGATCCTACAGGACTGACGCTCTTAGGGACACTTCCAGAGACAGCTGCTGCCCGCAGGGACTCTCCCAGGGACAGAGGCGCCCGCAAGGAGTCTCCCCGGGGCGGCAGTGACTCCAGGGACCCTTCCAGAGGCAGCCATGCACCCAGGGTCCCTCCCAGGACAGCAGCGCCCCAAAGACTCTCTGGGGGCAACAGTACCTTTAGGGACCCTCCCAGGGGCACCCGCGCACCCAGGAACCCTCCCAGGAGCACTGGATCCCCCAGAGACTCTAATAGGGGCGGCAGTGACTCCAGGGACCCTCCTAGGGGCGCCTGCGTCCCATGGGACCTTCCAGGAGAAGCAGCGCCACCAGGCACCCCCCCTAAGAAAGGCGGAGGATCAAGGGACCTTCCCAGGGGTAACGGAGCCCCCAGGAAACATCCCAGGGGCAGCCATACCTTCAGAGGCCCTCCTAGGGACAGCAGATGCCCCCAGGGACCCTCCCACCAAAGTCGGGTGAGCCTTCAAGGACCCTCCCAGAAGCAGCCGCGTCCCCAGGAACCCTCTCAGGGTAGGGGCTTCCCCCAGGGACCAGCTCAGGGACAGCCGGGCATCCAGAGAGCTTTCAAGGGACAGCAGCTGCCTCGAGGGACCCTCCCTCTGCCCAAAACACCTCCCAGGGGCGGTGGACCCCCAAAGACTTTCCCAGGAGCAGTGAACCCACCAGGGAACATCGCAGGGGCAGCCGTACCAGCAGGGACCCTACCAGGGAAAGTGACTGTCCCCAAGGACCCTCCCAATGGAGGCTTAGGATCCAGGGACCCCCCTAGGAGCGACGAAGCCCCCAGGGATCATCAGAGGGGCAATCGTATCTCCAGGTGCCCTCCCAGTGGCAGCTGCACCCCAAGGGACCCTCCCAGGAACGGAGGAGTATACAGCGACCCTCCCAGAAGCGGTGCGCCACCCTGGGACCTTACCATGGGTCCCCAGGGCCCTATGGCATGCTTGTTTGTTGTGTCATATATATTAAATACTTCCAGAAGTCCGTTACTTAACTATGATTGGTGGACTATTCTTTTAACCCACCATATTACAGCCAATAGGAGACGAGCGCAATCAGTCAGCACAGCACCACAACTTATGTTTTCCTGTTGGATATTACTCTCCGTTACCTTCTTCAGAATGCGATGATACTAGAATTGTCTTGGGCGGTGTATTTATTTATTTAACGTTGCATCTCACAGAGTTCTAAATAGGACAAAAACTACTGCTCACAGGGATCCTACAGGACTGACGCTCTCAGGGACACATCAAGAGACAGCTGCTGCCCCCAGGACTCTCCCAGAGACAGTGGCGCCCGCAAGGAGTTTCCCCTGGGCGGGAGTGACTCCAGGGACCCTTCCAGGGGCAGCCATGCACCCAGGGTCCCTCCCAGGGACACTGGTGCCCCCAAATACTCTCCCAGGCGCTGCAGCGCACCTAGGGACCTTTTCAGGGGCAGTTGCTGTCTTGATGGACCATCCCAGAGGCACCGGCGCCCCCAGGGATCCTCTCAGGGGTGTCGGAGCTCCCAAGGACCATACCAGGAGCGGCGGAACCTCCAGGGACCCTCCCAGGGACAGCAGCTACCCCAGAGACTCTCCTAGGGGCGACAGTTCCTCCAGGGACCCTCCCAGGGTCAGCCGCGCACCCAGGGACCCTCCCAATTACACTGGAGCACCCAGGAATTCTCCTAGAAGCGACAGTGACTCCAGGGACCCTCCTAGGGGCGCCTGCGTGTCATGGGACCTTCCAGGAACAGCGGTGCCCCCAGGCTCCCACCCCCACCCCCTAAGAAACGTGGGGATCCAGGGACCCTCCCAGGGGTAATGAATCCCCCACGGACCATCCCAGGGGCAGCCGTACCTGCAGAGATTCTTCCAGGGACAGCAGCTGCCCCCAGGGACCCTCTCAGAGTCGAGTGAGCCCCCAAGGACCCTCCCAGAAGCAGCCGCTCCCCAGAAACCCTCTCAGGGTAGGGGCTTCCCCGAGGGATCGTCTCAGGGACAGCCGGGCATCCAGGGAGCTTTCAAGGGACAGTAGCTGCCTCGAGGGACAGTCCCTCTGCCTCAAAGGCCCCTCCCAGGGGCGGAGGATCCCCAAGGGCCTTACCAGATGCAGCGGGGCCCCCAGGGACCATCTCAGAGGCAGCCGTACCTGCAGGGACCCTACCAGGGACAGTGACTGTCCCCAACGACCCTCCCAAGGGAGGCGGAGGATCCAGGGCCCCCTCTAGGAGCGACGAAGCCCCCAGATACCATCCCAGGAGCAGTCGTACCTCCAGGTGCCCTCTCAGTGGCAGCTGCACCCCAAGGGACCCTCCCAGGAAAGGAGGAGTATCCAGGGACCCTCCCAGAAGCGGTGCCCCACCCTGGGACCTTACCATGGGTCCCCAGGGCCCTATGGCATGCTTGTGTGTTGTGTCGTATATATTATATACTTCCAGAAGTCCCTTACTTAACTATGATTGGTGGCCTATTCTCTTAACCCACCATATTACAGCTAATAGGAGAAGAGAGCAATCAGTCAGCACAACACCCCAACTTATGTTTTGCTGTTGGATAATACTCTCCGTTACCTTCTTGAGAATGCGATGATACTGGAAATGTCTTGGGCGGTGTATTTATTTAACGTCGCATCTCCCAGAGCTCTAAATACGACAAAAATTACTGCTCCAAGGGATCCTACAGGACTGACGCTCTTAGGGACACTTCCAGAGACACCTGCTGCCCGCACGGACTCTCCCAGGGACAGCGGGGCCCGCAAGGAGTGTACCCAGGGTGGGAGTGACTCCAGGGCCCCTTTCAGGGGGAGCCATGCACTCAGGTTCCCTCCCAGGGGCACTAGTGCTCCCAGAGACGCTCCCAGGTGCAGCAGCTCACCCAGGGTCCTTTCCAGGGAGAGCAGCTGTCTTGATGGACCATCCCAGAGGCACCGGCGCACCCAGGGATCCTCCCAGGGGTGTCGGAGCTCCCAAGGATCATACCAGGGCGGCGGAGCCTCCAGGGACCCTCCCAGGGACAGCAGCGCCCCCAGAGACTCTCCTAGGGACGACAGTGCCTCTAGGGACGCGCTCAGGGACAGCCGGGCATCTAGGGACCCTCCTAGGGACACTGGTGTCCCTAGGGACTCTCCTTGGGGCGGCAGTGACTCCAGGGACAATCCTAGGTTCGCCTGCGTCCCATGGGACCATCCAGGAGCAGCGGTGCCCCAGGCACCGTCCCCCCAAGAAAGCCGGAGGATCCACGGACCTTGCCAGGGGTAACGGAGCCCCCAGGAAACATCCCTGGGGCAGCCGTACCTCCAGAGACCCTCCCAGGGACAGCAGATGTCCCCAGGGACCCTCTCAAAGTCGGGTGAGCCCCCAAGGACCCTCTCAGAAGCAGCCGCTTCCCCAGGAACCCTCTCAGGGTAGGGGCTTCCCCAAGGGACCCGCTCAGGGACAACCGGGCATTCAGGGAGCTTTCAAGGGACAGCAGCTGCCTCGAGGGACCCTCCCTCTGCCTCAAGAAACCTCCCAGGGGCGTCGGACCCCCAAGGACCTTCCCAGGAGCAGCGAAGTCACCAGGGACCATCGCAGAGGCAGCCGTACCTCCAGGAACCCTACCAGGGACAGTGACTGTCCCCAAGGACCCTCCTAAGGGAGGCTTAGGATCCAGGGACCCCCCTAGGAGCGACGAAGGCCCCAGGGATCATCAGAGGGGCAATCGTATCTCCAGGTGCCCTCCCAGTGGCAGCTGCACCCCAAGGGACCCTCCCAGGAACGGAGGAGTATACAGCGACCCTCCCAGAAGCGGTGCGCCACCCTGGGACCTTACCATGGGTCCCCAGGGGTCCTGTTGCATGCTTGTTTGTTGTGTCATATATATTTCATAGTTCCAGAAGTCCCTTACTTAACTATGATTGGTGGACTATTCTTTTAACCCACCATATTACAGCCAATAGGAGACGAGCGCAATCAGTCAGCACAGCACCCCAACTTATGTTTTCCTGTTGGATAATACTCTCCGTTACCTTCTTCAGAATGCGATGATACTTTAAATGTCTTGGGCGGTGTATTTATTTAACATGTATCTCCCAGCGTTCTAAATAGGACAAAAACTACTGTTCCCAGGGATCCTACAGGACTTACGCTCTTAGTGACACTTCCAGAGACAGCTGGTGCCCCCAGGACTCTCTCAGAGACAGCGGCGCCCGCAAGGTGTTTCCCCGGGGCGGGAGTAACTCCAGGGACCCTTCCTGGGGCAGCCATGCACCCAGGGTCCCTCCCAGGGACACTGGTGCCTCCAAAGCCTCTCCCAGGAGCAGCAGCGCAGCCAAGGACCTTTCCAGGGACAGCAGCTGTCTTGATGTACCATCCCAGGGATCCTTCCAGGGGTGTCGGAGCTCCCAACGACCATACCAGGAGCGGCGGAGCTTCTAGGGAACCTCCTAGGGACATCGGCGACACCAGAGACTCTCCTAGGGGCGACAGTGCCTCCAAGAATCCTCCCAGGGACACTGGTGCCCCCAGAAACTCTCCTAGGGGCGGCAGTGACTCCAGGGACCCTCCTAGGAGCACCTGCCTCCCATGGGACCTTCCAGGAACAGCGGTGCCCCCAGGCTCCCACCCCCACAGAAACGTGGGGATCCAGGGACCCTCCCAGGGGTAATGAATCCCCCACGGACCATCCCAGGGGCAGCCGTACCTGTAGAGATCCTTCCAGGGACAGCAGCTGACCCCAGGAACCCTCCCAGAGTCGAGTGAGCCCCCAAGGACCCTCCCAGAAGCAGCCGCTCCCCAGGGATCCTCTCAGGGACAGCCGGGCATCCAGGGAGCTTTCAAGGTACAGTAGCTGCCTCGAGGGACAGTCCCTCTGCCTCAAAGGCCCCTCCCAGGGGCGGAGGATCCCCAAGGACCTTACCAGAAGCAGGGGGACCCCCAGGGACCATCTCAGAGGCAGCCGTACCTGCAGGGACCCTACCAGGGACAGTGACTGTCCCCAAGGACCCTCCTAAGGGAGATGGAGGATCCAGGGACCCCCCTAGGAGCGACGAAGCCCCCAGGTACCATCCCAGGGGCAGTCGTACCTCCAGGTGCCCTCCCAGTGGCAGCTGCACCCCAAGGGACCCTTCCAGGAACGGAGGAGTATCCAGGGACCCTCCCAGAAGCGGCGCCCCACCCTCGGACCCTACCAAGGGTCTCCAGGGGCCCTGTGACATGCTTGTTTGTTGTGTCATATATATTTCATACTTCCAGAAGTTCCTTACTTAACTATGATTGGTGGACTATTCTTTTAACCCACCATATTACAGCCAATAGGAGAAGAGAGCAGTCAGTCAGCACAACACCCCAACTTATGTTTTCCTGTTGGACATTACTCTCCGTTACCTTCTTCAGAATGCAATGATACTGGAAATGTCTTGGGCGGTGTATTTATTTAACGTCGCATCTCCTAGAGCTCTAAATAGGAAAAAACTACTGCTCAAAGGGATCCTACAGGACTGACGCTCTTAGGGACTCTTCCAGAGACATATGATTTTTTATTTTGCCGCTTACGGCGGCTACTTTATTGTGCACCCCACACTCATCCTGTGAGCGGTAGCGCAAAAGGATTACAGAGTAGGTTTTACAAAGGGTCATAATAATTAACCCCTGTTGTCAGGATATTATGGCACTGAAAGTTACACAGTATTTCATTTACATTATTTGTTTAGTTCTATACATAAAGGGTAACTTATTCACAAATGCGTGAGTACAGGCGTGTGAGGCAGTATGTCTGGCCTCACACTTTGTTATTCACCTTTATGTGAGAGGTATTCAAGCACTGTGTATTTGGTTCTGTACATGAGAATTGATATAGTTACTAAGTGCAAAAAAAGTGGATACAATCTTAATATGTCGGCTATCTTGCCATTAAGATGAAGTGTTGTGCCATTTCACACACAGTGTGCTTGGACCTGACCCTAAAAGGTTCTATCTTCACACAGTCGAGGACGTAGTGTTCAAGTGTGTGGCCATATGTATGGCCACACACTTTACATTTAGTTTTGTTTACATCTGCTTGAGGAACATACTGCCAAAGGTACTTATATCCTAACCTTAATCTAGCGGTTACAACATTTTGTAATCTAGTGAACTTGTTACTTGCTCCATATACATGTTTCACTTGATACATCTCATCATGGTATCCTATGGATCGACTAGTGCCTGTTTGCACTAGTCTACTTGCGTCAAACTCATCAATAAGTTCTTTCCTAATTACACTTTTAAGGGTTCTTTTTGACAGACCCAAATTGTATTCAACGGTGTCTTTGTTAGACGCAAGTTTGGCGAGGGCATCAACTCTGTCATGTTTTATGAGGCCTATGCGAGAGGGGATCCACAACAGTTTGACCCTGACACCCCGGTCAACAAGGCACGCATATTTGTGTCTGGCTTCAGAGACAAGAGCGTGACAACCTGAGTCGAGGGTGCCAAGGGCAAGTAGTGAGGATAGAGAGTCAGCGGCGCCCGCAAGGAGTTTCCCCTGGGCGGGAGTGACTCCAGGGACACTTCCAGGGGCAGCCATGCACCCAGTGTCCCTCCCAAGGACACTGGTTCCTCCAAAGACTCTCCATGGCGCAGCAGCGCACCCAGGGACCTTTACAGGGACAGCAGCTGTCTTGATGGACCATCCCAGAGGCACTGGCGCCCCAAGGGATCCTCCCAGGGGTGTCGGAGCTCCCAAGGACCAGTACCGGGAGCGTCAGAGCCTCCAGGGACCCTCCCAGGGACAGCCGCGCACCCAGGGAACATCCCAGGGACCCTGGTGTCCCCAGGGACTCTCCTGGGGGCGGCAGTGACTCCAGGGACCCTCCTAGGTGCGCCTGCGTCCCATGGGACCATCCAGGAGCAGCGACGCCCCCAGGCACCCCCCCCCCTAAGATAGGCGGAGGATCCAGGGACCATCCCAGGTCGGCCGTACCTCCAGAGACTATTCCAGGGACAGCAGCTGCCCCCAGGGACCCTCCTAGAGTCGGGTGGTGAGCCCCCAAGGACCCTCCAAGAAGCAGCCGCGTCCCGAGGAACCCTCTCAGGGTAGGGTTTCCCCGAGGGACCTTCTCAGGGACAGCCGGGCATCCAGGGAGCTTTCAAGGGACAGTAGCTGCCTCGAGGGACAGTCCCTCTGCCTCAACGGCCTCTCCCAGGGGCGGAGGATCCCGAAGGCACTTCCCAGAGGCAGCGGAGCCCCCAGGGACCATCGCAGGGGCAGCCGTACCTGCAGGGACCCTACCAGGGACATTGACTGTCCCCAAGGACCCTCCCAAAGGAGGCGGAGGATCCAGGGACCCCCTAGGAGCGACGAAGCCCCCAGGTACCATCCCAGGGGCAGTCGTACCTCTAGGTGCCCTCCCAGTGGCAGCTGCACCCCAAGGGACCCTCCCAGGAATGGAGGAGTATCCAGGGACCCTCCCAGAAGTAGTGACCCACCCTGTGACCTTACCATGGGTCCCCAGGGCCCTATGGCATGCATTTGTGTTGTGTCGTATATATTTTATACTTCCAGAAGTCCCTTACTTAACAATGATTGGTGGGCTATTCCTTTAACCCACCATATTACAGCCAATAGGAGAAGAGAACAGTCAGTCAGCACAACACCCCATCTTATGTTTTCCTGTTGGATATTACTCTCCGTTACCTTCTTCAGAATGCGATGATACTAGAATTGTCTTGGGCGGTGTATTTATTTAACGTCGCATCTCCCAGAGCTCTAAATACGACAAAAACAAATGCTCTAAAGGATCCTACAGGACTAACGCTCTTAGGAACACTTCCAGAGACAGCTGCTGCCCCCAGGATTCTTCCATTGACAGCGGCGCCCTCAAGGAATTTCCCCGGGGCGGGAGTGACTCCAGGGACCTTTCCAGGGGCAGCCAAGCACCCAGGGTCCCTTCCGAGACACTGGTGCCCCCAGAGACTCTCCCAGGCGTAGCAGCGCACCCAGGGACCTTTCCGGGGATAGCAGCTGTCTTGATGGACCATCTCAGAGGCACAGCCGCCCCCAGGGATCCTCCCAGGGGTGTCGGAGCTCCCAAGGACCATACCAGGGGCGGCGTAGCCTCCAGGGAACCTCCCAGGGACAGCAGCGCCCCCTAGAGACTCTCCTAGGGGCGACAGTGCCTCCAGGGACCCTCCAAGGGGCGCCCGCTTCCCATGGGACCTTCCAGGAGCAGCGGCACCCCCAGGCACCTCCCCCCTCCCCCCCACTCCAAGGAAGGCGGAGGATCCAGGGACCTCCCCAAGGGTAACGGAGCCCCCAGGAAACATCCCAGGGTCAGCCATACCTCCAGAGACCATCCCAGCAACAGCAGATGCCCCCAGGGACCCTCTCGGGGTAAGGGCTTCCCCCAGGGACCCGCTAAGGGACAGTCGGGCATCCAGGGAGCTTTTAAAGGACAGCGGCTGCCTCAATGGACCCTCTTCTGCCTCAAGAAATCTCCCAGGAGCTGCGGAACCCCAAGGACCTTCCTAGAAGCAGCGGAGACCCCAGGGACCATTGCAGGGGCAGCCGTACCTCCAGGGATCCTACCAGGGACAGTGATTGTCCCTAAGGATCCAACCAAGGGCGGCGGAGGATCCAGGGCCCCCCATAGGAGCGATGAAGCCCCCAGGGACCAACCCAGGGGCATTTGTACCTCCAGGTGCCCTCTCAGTGGCAGCTGCACCCCAAGGGACCCTCCCAGGAATGGAGGAGTATCCAGGGACCCTCCCAGAAGCGGCGCCCCACCCTGGGACCTTACAATGCGTCCCTCGGCCCCTATGGCATTCTTGTTTGTTGTGTCATATATATTAAATACTTCCAGAAGTCCCTTACTTAACTATGATTGGTGGACTATTCTTTTAACCCAACATATTTACAGCCAATAGGAGAAGAGAACAGTCAGTCAGCACAACACCCCAACTTATGTTTTCCTGTTGGATATTACTCTCCGTTACCTTCTTCAGAATGCGATGACACTGGAAATGTCTTGAGCGGTGTATTTATTTAACGTTGCTCCTCCCAGAGTTCTAAATAGGACAAAAACTACTGCTCAAAGGGATCGTACAGGACTGACGCTCTTAGGGACACTTTCAGAGACAGCTGCTGCCCCCAGGACTCTCCCAGGGACAGCGGCGCCCGCTAGGAGTTTTCCTGGGGCGGGAGTGACTTCAGGTCCCTTCCAGGGGCACCCATGCACCCAGGGTCCCTCCCAGGGACCCTGGTGCCCCCAGAGAATCTCCCAGGCGCAGAAGCGCACCCAGGGGCCTTTCCAGGGAGAGCAGCTGTCTTCATGGACCATGCTAGAGGTACCGGCACCTTCAGGGTTCCTCCCCGGAGGATCGGAGCTCCCAAGGACCATACCAGGGGCGGCAGAGCCTCCAGGGACCGTCCTAGGGACAGCAGCGACCCCAGAGACTTTCCTAGGGGCGACAGTGCGTCCAGTGACCCTCCCAAGGGCAACCACGCACCCAGGAACCCTCTCGGGGACACTGGTGCCCCCAGGGACTCTCCTAGGGGCGGCAGTGACTCCAGGGACCCTCCTAGCGGCACCTGCGTCCCATGGGACCATCCAGGAGCAGCGGCGCCCCCAGGAACCATCCCCCCAAGAAAGGTGGAGGATCCAGGTACCTCTCCCAGGGGTAACGGAGCCCCCAGGGACCATCCAAGGGGCAGCCTTGCCTCCAGGGACCCTCCCAGGGACAGCAGCTGCCCAAGGAACCCTTCCATAGTCTGGTGAGCCCCAAAGGGCCCTCCCAGAATCAGACGCGTCCCTAGGAACCCTCTCTGGGTAGGGGTTTTCCCAAGGGACCCGCTTAGGGACAGCCGGGCATCCAGGGAGCCTTAAAGGGACAGCAGCAGCAGCCTCGAGGGACCCTCCCTCTGCTTCAAGGGACCCTCTCAGGGGCGGCGGACCCCCAATGACCTTCCCAGGAGCAGCTGAGCCCCAGGGTTCATCGCAGGGGCAGCCGAATCTCCAGGGACCCGACCAGGGACAGAGACTGTCCCCAAGGACCCTCCCAAGGGTGGCGGAGGATCCAGGGCCCCCCATAGGAGCGACGAAACCCCCAGGGACCATCCGAGGGGCAGTCGTACCTCCAGGTGCCCTCCCAGTGGCAGCTGCACCCCAAGGGACCCTCCCAGGAGCGGAGGAGTATCCAGGGACCCTCCCAGAAGCGGTGCCCCACCCTGGGACGTTACCATGGGTCCCCAGGGCCCTATGACATGCTTGTTTGTTGTGTCATATATATTACATACTTCCAGGAGTCCCTTACTTACCTATGAATGGTGGACTAGTCGCTTAACTCACCATATTACAGCCAATAGGAGAAGAGAGCAGTCAGTCAGCACAACACCCCAACTTATGATTTCCTGTTGGACATTACTCTCCGACACCTTCTTCAGAATGCAATGATACTGGAAATGTCTTGGGCGGTGTATTTATTTAACGTTACATCTCCCAGATTTCTAAATAGAGCAAAAACTACGTCACCCAGCGGTCCTACATGTCTGACGGTCCTAGTAATGCACCCAGGGACTGTGGCAGTCTCCAGGGTCCCTCCCAGGGACAGCAGTGCCCCCAGGGACTCTCTCAGGAGCGGCAGTGCTTCCAGGGACCCTCCCTGAGGCAGCAGCGTCTCCAGGGACCCTCCCAGGGACAGTGCTTCTCCCAGGTACCTTCTCAGGGACAGCAGCGCACCCAGGGCCCTTCTCATGGACAGCGGGTGTCTCGAGTGACCTTCCCAGAGGCACCGGTGCCCCCTGGGACCTTCACAGGGGAGGCGGAGCACCCTGGGACCTCCCAGGAACAGCAGCGCCCCCAGGGACTCTCCCAGTGGCGGCAGTGCCTCGAGGGACCCTCGCAGAGGCAGTCGCGTCCCGAGAGACCCCCAGTGACAGGGGCTTCCCCCAGGGACTCTCTTAGGGGATATTGAGCATCAGGGGACCTTCCCAGGGACAGCGGTTGTATCGAGGGACCCTCCCAGAGGCAGCGGCGCCCCCAGGGACCTTCCCAAGGGCTGTGGAGCCCCCAAGGACCCTCCAAGGGGCAGTGCTTGTCCAGGGTCCATCGCTGTGGCAGCCTTACATCCAGGGACTCTCCCAGGAAAAGCGGATGCCCTCAGGAACCCTCCCAGGGGCGATGGAGCCCCCATGGAACCTCCTAAGGACAGCAGCGCCCCCAGGGACCCTACCAAGGGTCCCCAGGGGGCCCTATGGCATGCTTGTTTGTTGTCTCATATATATTATATACCTCCAGAAGTCCCTTACTCAAGTATGGTTGGTGGCCTATTCTTTTAACCCACCACTTTACAGCCAATAGGAGATGAGAGCAGTCAATCAGCACATCACCCCAACTTATGATTTCCTGCTGTAATTATTTAACGTAGCCATCTCCGAGAGTTTTAAATAGAGCAAAAACTACTGCACCCAGGGGTCATAGAGTATCCAACAGGAAATCATAAGTTAGGGTGTTGTCCCCTGTGAGGGTCCCAAGGGACGTCACCGCCCATAAGAGGGTCCCTGGAGGCACCGATGTACCTTTGAGGTTCCCTGGGTATACAGCTGGTTCTGGGAGGGTTCTTGGGAGCTCCGCCGCCCTTAGGAGGATTGCTGGGGACGCCGCCTGCACTGGGAGGGTTCCCAGGTTTAGCCGCTGTCCCTGGGAGGATCCATGGGCGGCAGGAAGAGGTGAGGAGGTAGAAGGATGTAGTGGAAGGCAGGAGGCGGTGGTGGGAGGCAGGAGGAGGTGGTGGGAGGCAGGAGGAGTGGGTGCAGGTAGGGGGAGGTGGTGGGAGGCAGGAGGAGGTGGGAGGCAGGAGGAGGTGGAGGGAGGCAGGAGGAGGTGGTGGGAGGGAGAGGAGGTTGTTTGGAGGCAGGAGGAGTTGGTGGGAGGTAGGAGGGTGGTGGGAGGCTTGAGATGATAATGGGAGACAGGAGGAGGTAGTGGGGAGGCAGTGGTAAGTGGGTGGGAGGCAGGTGGAGGTGGTGGGAGGCAGGAGGAGGTGGTGGGAGGTGCAGTGTGGTGGAGGCTGGCAGGGGGCGGTGGTGGGAGGAGGCAGGAGGAGGTCGTGGGGAGGCAGGTGGGGAGGTTGTGGGAGGCAGGTGAGGTGGTGGGAGGCAGGTGGAGGTGGTGGGAGGGAGGAGGTGGTTGGAGGCAGGAGGAGATGGTGGGAGGTAGGGAGGAGGTGGTGGGGAGGCAGGAGGAGGTGGTGGGAGGCAGGAGGAGGAGGTGGGAGGGAGGGAGGTGGTTGGAGGCAGGAGGAGATGGTGGGAGTGGGAGGAGGTGGTGGGAGGCAGGAGGAGGTGGTGGGAGGCAGGAGGAGGAGGTGGTGGGAGGGAGGGAGGTGGTGACAGGAGGGAGATGGTGGGAGGAGGTAGGAGGAGGTGGTGGGAGGCAGGAGGAGGTGGTGGGAGGCAGGAGGAGGTGGTGGTGGGAGGAGGAGGTGGTGGGAGGCAGGAGGAGATGGTGGGAGGTAGGAGGAGGGTGGTGGAGGCAGGAGGAGGTGGTGGGGAGGCAGGAGGGAGGTGGTGGGGGCAGGAGGTTGGTGAGAGGCAGGAGGAGTGGTGGGAGCAGGAGGGAGGTGAGGTGGGAGCAGGAGGAGGTGGTGGGAGGCAGGAGGAGGTGGTGGGAGCAGGAGGAGGTGGTGGGAGCAGGAGGAGGTGGTGGGAGGCAGGAGGAGGTGGTGGGAGGCAGGGAGGAGGTGGTGGGAGTGCAGGAGGAGGAGGTGGTGGGAGCAGGAGGAGGTGGTGGGAGCAGGAGGAGGTGGGTGGGAGCAGGAGGAGGTGGTGGGAGCAGGAGGAGGTGGTGGGAGCAGGAGGAGGTGGGTGCAGGAGGAGGTGGTGGAGCAGGAGGAGGTGGTGGGAGGCAGGAGGAGGTGGTGGGCAGGAGGAGGTGGTGGGAGGCAGGGGAGGAGGTGGTGGGGAGGCAGGAGGAGGTGGGAGCAGGAGGGAGGGGGGAGGCAGTGGGAGGTGGTGGGACTGGGGAGGAGGTGGTGGGAGCAGGAGGAGGTGGGGAGGCAGGGAGGAGGTGGTGGGAGGCAGGAGGAGGTGGTGGGAGGCAGGAGGTGGGTGGGAGCAGGGAGGAGGTGGGAGGGAGGAGGTGGTGGGAGCAGGAGGAGGTGGGAGCAGGAGGAGGTGGCAGGAGGAGGTGGTGGGTGCAGGAGGAGGTGGTGGGGCAGGAGGAGGTGGTGGGAGGCAGGGAGGAGGTGGTGGGTGCAGGAGGAGGTGGTGGGAGGCAGGGGAGGAGGTGGAGCAGGGGAGGAGGTGGTGGGAGCAGGAGGAGGTGGGAGGCAGTGGGAGGTGGGATCAGGAGGAGGTGGTGGAGCAGGAGGAGGTGGTGGGAGGCAGGAGGAGGTGGTGGGGCAGGAGGAGGTGGTGGGAGGCAGGAGGAGGTGGTGGAGGCAGGAGGAGGTGGTGGAGCAGGAGGAGGTGGTGGGGAGGCAGGGGGAGGTGGTGGGAGCAGGAGGAGGTGGTGGGGAGCAGGAGGAGGTGGTGGAGGTAGGGAGGCAGAGGGAGGAGGTGGGGAGCAGGAGGAGGTGCAGGAGGCAGGTGGTGGGCAGGAGGAGGTGGTGGGGAGGCAGAGGAGGTGGTGGGGAGCAGGAGGAGGTGCAGGGGAGGCAAGGGAGGTGGTGGGACAGGAGGAGGTGGTGGGGGGAGGGAGGAGGTGCTGGGGAGGCAGGAGGAGGTGGTGGGACAGGGGAGGTGGTGAGGGAGTGGTGGGTGGAGGTGGTGGGAGAAGAGGAGGGGAGGCAGGAGGAGGTGGTGGGGGAGGTGGGGGGGATGAGGGGAAGGAGGAGGTGGTGAGGCAGGAGGAGGTGGTGAGAGAGGTGGTGGGAGGAAGGAGGAGGCAGGAGAGGTGAGTGGGTGAGAAGGAGGGGAGGTGGTGGAGGCAGGAGGAGGGCAGGGAGGCAGGATGAGGTGGTGGGGCAGAAGGGAAGTGTGTGGGGAGGGCAGAAGGGAGGTGGTGGGAGGCAGAGGAGAAGGAGGGGAGGTGGGAGGCAGAAGGAGGTGTAGGAGGCAGGAGGAGGGGAGGCAGGAGGAGTGGTGGGAGGCAGGGGGAGGTGGTGGGAGGCAGGGGAGGTAGGGGAGGCAGGAGGAGGTGGTGGGAGCAGGAGGTGGTGGGGAGGCAGGAGGAGGTTGTGGGAG
Source organism: Homarus americanus (assembly GCF_018991925.1). Lineage (NCBI taxonomy): Eukaryota > Metazoa > Arthropoda > Malacostraca > Decapoda > Nephropidae > Homarus > Homarus americanus. The sequence continues at coordinate 54,675 of NW_024714121.1, read as the reverse complement.
GCTGAGGAGGTGGTGGGGGCAGGAGGAAGTGGGAGGGAAGAAGGAGATGGTGGGAGGCAGAGGGAGGTGGTGGGAGGCAGGAGGAGGTGTGTGGGAGGGGCAGGAGGAGATGGTGGGAGGCAGGGGGAGGTGGTGGAGGCAGGGGAGGTGGTGGGAGGCAGGGAGGTGGTGGGAGGCAGGAGGAGGTGTGTGGGAGGCAGGAGGAGGTGTGGGAGGCAGGAGGTGTGTAGGAGGCAGGAGGAGATGGTGGGAGGGAGGGGAGGTGGGAGGAGGGTGGTGGGAGGCATTTGGAGGAGGGGAGGGGCAAGGAGGAGGTGGGAGGGAGGAGGGAGGTGGTGGGAGAGGGAGGAGGTGGGTGAAAGGCATTTGGAGAGTGGGAGGCAGGAGGAGGTGGGGAGGCAGGAGGGTGTGGGGGAGGCAGAAGGAGGTGTGTGGGAGGCAGGAGGGTGGTGGGAGGCAGAAGGATGTGGGAGGCAGAAGGAGGGGAGGCAGGAGGTGTGTGGGAGGCAGGAGGAGGGTGGGGGAGCAGGAGGAGGTGTGGGAGAGGAGGTGAGGGGAGGAGGTGGAGGAGGCAGGAGGAGGTGGTGGGAGGCGAAGGAGGTGTAGGAGGCAGGAGGAGGTGGTGGGAGGCAGGAGGAGGTGTGTAGGAGGCAGGAGGAGGTGGGAGGCAGGGAGGAGGTGGTGGAGGCAGGAGGAGGTGTGCAGGAGGCAGGAGGAGGTGTGTGGGAAGCAGGAAGTGGTGAGTCTTTGACACTCCTCACCTCCTTACTTGCAACACACAGGTGATGTATATCCTTAAGTAACTGTTTTTAATGCTGCCTTAAGATCCACTTAGAATAAACAAACAATATTTTTACAGTTGACCTTAAGAAATGAGAGACAGTTTTAGATTAGTAAATACAATTTTTTTATGATTTCTTTATTTTTCTTCTTTAAAAAACTTACATATTTTTTTCTCATAGAATTTCTACTACACTTGCTTATATCTATTGTGTGTAATTAAATTTCATAAATCTTCATTGAGCAGCCAACAAAGTACCTGTCTATAATTACTACTGAAGAGAATTTATGTTACCTGTAAACTTCATCTTTTGAGTGGCTCTTTTGTACCTGAGTGTATGTGGCTCCCTTGTTGATATGTTTGTGCACCAAGTTTATGGTTTAGGTTGAGTCCTCAGGTGGATGAGTTTGGGGTGGATAATTATGGTGGTGGGGTGAGATAGAGGTGGAAGTGCAGTGGTGGGTGAGTGCAGTGGTGGGTGACTTGGGGATAGATTGGGTGAAATTAGGAATAGGTGAGTAATGAGAATGGATGAGTTTAATGACTCACTGTGGGGTGTAAAGATGGGGTGGATGAGTGACTGGAGGAGACAGGATGGGTGAGTCTTGGATCTTACCTGTTCCATGACCACAATTATACTACCTTGATCACCTGTCAGTTTCGTCTCCAAAGGCAATTAATCTGCAAACATGATCACTGATTCATTTATAATTCACTACCGTATTCGGATTTAACCTCTTAGAGCAGAGACCACCTAATAATCCCTTGAGGTACAACGACTTAGACCCTTAGTACGACGACTCAGCCCTTGAGCACTACCATTTAATCCTCGAGTACAACGACGATGACCAAACTCCTTGAGGACCACCTAAACAAGGGGTTGGGCCGTCGTACTCATGGGGTTAAGTTCTCGTACTCAGGATGTGAATTAAACCCTCGTACTCAAATGGTTAATAAGGATGTTTGCCTCTTACTCGTGATTGTAGTCTTACACTCTCCCATTCATGTCATGTCTAACACTCATTCCTCTCCGTCCTTGCAAACTATTCTATAGTTGTATTGTTTTCATTTTTATACAATTTATGTAATCTACAGTCAATGAATCTACCAATCTCTTCTCTTATCTACTCATAAATTGATCTACTATTCTGCTCTTCATAATACATTTATCTAATCAAGATAATCTTCATTCCGTTTAATCTCGTGTTCATCTATACTCATCAGTGAATCTTACCTCGATACTCAGCCTAGTGATCACTTCATCAGACAATCCCACCGTCTGTTTACTCCTGGGCTCATTTTAATCCAGAGTGAATATATTCCTAATCAATAATGAATACATCCTATTAGTCACCCTTTTTGTATTTATTAACTATCAATGAATCTATCCCCTATTTGCTCCTTCTTTGTGTTCATCAATTCATCAAACCCCCTGCAGCTTGCCTTCCTTAGGCCCTTGGCAAGCATATCATCGAGAGTGTTGGGGGAGGAGGGAGGGAAGAGGCGAGGAGGTGGGGAGTAGGGGGCAGTGAAGAATGGGTCAGCAATTGGCAGGAGATGCACCTGGACCTGTGGGAATGTTGGCAATCCTTTGTGAATCACCGCTGATGTCTGGAATAGTAATTGTGAGCCCCAGGTGCCACATGAACCTGGGCGAGGCAGGCTAGACTGGCTCTTGCGTCCCCTGATAGTGAGGGTCATGTTGGCAGTGTGGGATCGTCTATCTCTCTGTCTCTCTCTCTCTCTCTCTCTCTCTCTCTCTCACTCACCCACACACACACGTCTCAGGGCTCCCTCATGTGTGTGTGTGTGTGTGTGTGGTGTGTGCCTCTGATCATCTTTGCTGACAGGATGAAGACAGCCTCGACCACATTGTTGACAGACACGCCGTTCTGAAAAAAAAGAAAAAGAAAAGCAGGTAATCTTTGTCCTTCTTTACTGCTCTTTAAGGTTTTTAATCAGCAACTTCATGGTGATGGTTTCAGGAGAGAGTTAATCCTGGAGATGTAGTGACTCCCCAGCAGGATACTCCCCTCTAGCTGGAACAGAATCAAGGAAGTCCTCTTAAGCCAACATGTAAAACCGGGTATGCTGAGAGCCGATTTCGGCACCACTTCAATTTCAGCACAGTAATAAAATTTTCCAGGAGACGACAGCAGTGAAGGCTGGGAGATCCTGCAGCCGTGGCCGCTTAATATCCTGCCCGTCTTTGTGTCTACTCCTGCTGGGGTCTTCCTTCTGCTGCACTTGACTTCTCATATCTGGTATAAATACTAATCCTATTCATATTACAGACCAATTTAACAAGTCCACAAAAAGTCGATGAGGCCAATTCTTTAGTCTATTTTTCTCTTCTTCTCAAGTTAAGAAAATCCTAAAATCAATCTCTTCTTCTCTCTTCTCTCCTCCTCCTCCTTTTCCTTCCTCCCTCAAACCTCTTCTACCTCATCCTTCCCCTTGCTTTTTCACTATTTGCAACCAACTCTCCTCCCCAACCTACTACTCTCATATCATTAGCTTCCCACCACAACCCCTCCCCCTTTGCTAACGTCAACCAACTTTGAATATCACCTCCTACAAAACCTAATTTCTGGCGGGCAGTGTTTCAAGCCGTGCAGCGTGTAAGTGTAATTTACAGACAAGTTCCGACAACTGCTCTAGTGCTGTTATGTTTTTTGATTGGGTAACGGTATTGTATTTTAGCCGTCTTCTGACCAGCGGCTGAGAGGAGATGACTGCGTCAGATTTTGAATGGATAATTTCTCTTCTCTCAAGAGCCATTGTGGATCTGGGTGGATTAAATGAGCTTGATGTAGTCCAAGAAGAGGGGAATTAAATCACGCACATTTAATTATTTCCTGGAATTTAATATGTTTCATTACTGGCGTATTATATATATATATATTAGCTGCACACACACACACACACACACACACACACACACCTTAGTGTCGTCCTGGTTGTCTGGTAACTGTGACAGGGACCATGCAATACACAGGTTCGAAGTCTTACACGCCTCACTGACATTTACTGCCCAACACTGAAAATGTGGTGTTGTTTATGTGAATGTAGTCATGTGCAGTGTGTCTACATGTGTACATAAACCAAGACACGCACATACCTAGATATGCAGTGTGTGTGTGTGTGTGTGTGTGTGTGTGTGTGTGTGTATGTGTGTGTGTGTGTGTGTGTGTGTGTGTGTGTAGACGGCCGCCACGCTGCACACAACGTCGAGGCTCAGTTTTATTTTTTTACCAAGGAACAACAATTTAAGTTTTGATGAGTTTGTTATTCGGGTTAGATTACATCTCTTTCAATGGTTGCTCTCGGGAGGAAACACGTCATAGGTGACCTGATGACGTGCACCACCTGCGTTTAAGACGTGCACAGGGTTAGAGGCGTGCTGGGGTAGGAGGGCGTGCACAGGGTAAGGGCGTGCACAGGGTGGAAGCGTGCACAGGGTAGAGAGGCGTGCACTGGGTAAGGGAGATGCATAGGGTAGAGAGGCGTGCACGGGTAGAGGCGTGCACAGGATTAAAGGCGTGCACAGGTAAGAGAAGTGCACGGTTAGAAGGGCGTGCATGGGGTGAGGGCGTGCACAGGGTGGAAGAGTGCAGGGGTGGGGCGTGCACAGGGTGAGGCGTGCATGGGGTGGGGGCGTGCACAGGGGTGGAGTGCACAGTAGAGGCGTGCATAGGGGTAAGGGGCGTGCACAGGGGTGAGAGGGTGTGCACAGGGTAGAGGCGTGCACAGGTAAGGAGTGCACAGGGTAAGAGGGTGCACAGGGTAAGAGGCGTGCATGGGGTAAGAGAGTGCACAGAGTAAGAGGCGTGCACAGGGTAAGAGGCGTGCATAGGGTAAGAGGCGTGCATAGGGTAAGAGGCGTGCATAGGGTAAGAGGCGTGCATAGGGTAAAAGGCGTGCATAAATTAATGAGATGTGCGTATAATATATAAACGGCGTAATACACAGCGAGTCGCGTATAGATAATAAGGACATATACGCCTGATATGGGGTGCTATTACGGTAAAGGAACGTCCCTACGCTAAGGCAAGATACGTACTATAGGAGAACGTGACTGTATGACGGGAACGTGCCAGAGATAAGCATAAGTCTGTCTGAAATGGGAACACGAGTATGATTAGCAACCGCCCGTACAGTAAGGGGAACGTGTCTACATAAAGGAAACGTGTTTACGATAGAGGGAAGGTGTCTACGGTAGAGAGAACGTGTCTACTGTAGAGGTAAGGTGTCTTCGAGGGAGAAAACGTGTCTACGGTAGAAGAAAGTGTCTACGATAGAGAGAACGTATCTACGAACGAGGGAACGTATCTATGATAGAGAGAGCGTGTTTACGATAGACGGGACGTGTGGGCGATAGAGGGAAGAGGAAACGTACCTATACGACAGAAGGAACGAGTTTACGATAGAAAGTGTCTACGATAGAAGGAACGTGTCGACGATAAGGAGGAACGAACGAGTGTACAAGTGAACGTGAGTAAGATAAAGACGCCAATTCCTCGTAGTAGCGATGAAATCTTAATTAGTTTTTCCATCAGGTAAAGTAGTGAGAAATGCCATTCATTTCATGGTGGTGGCGAGGTGCAGGTGATTCACTATTAAGAGGTGCAAGCGAGTTTGGGTTGGTAGTGGGTTGTGTATGAGGTGTATTGATTGTCCGCGCTGCCTGTCTCTCCCTAGTGAATAGAAAAGCATTAGTAACTTTCTCACAGCTGTCTAACAAAATGTTTTCAGAGGTAGCGCGTGGCAAAAGGTCTGTCATATTCTTATTGACGTCCAGACAGGAATCAGTATCCAGGGTTTCGTTAATCCTACCTAGTGTAATTTTTCACAAACCAACACACTCTTTACAGATTAACACACTCTTTATAGATTAACACACTCTTTACAGATTAACACAGTCTCTACAGATTAACACACTCTTTACAGATTAACCCACTCCTTACAGATTAACACACTCCTTACAGACCAACACATTCTTTACAGATTAACACACTCTTTACAGATTAACACACTCTTTACAGACCAACACACTCTTTACAGATTAACACACTCTTTATAGATTAACACACTCTTTACAGATTAACACACTCTTTACAGATTAACCCACTCCTTACAGATTAACACACTCCTTACAGACCAACACACCCTTTACAGATTAACACACTCTTTACAGATTAACACACTCTTTACAGATTAACACACTCTTTACAGATTAACACACTCTTTATAGATTAACACACTCTTTACAGATTAACCCACTCCTTACAGATTAACACACTCCTTACAGACCAACACACTCTTTACAGATTAACACACTCTTTACAGATTAACCCACTCCTTACAGATTAACACACTCCTTACATATTAATACACTCTTCACAGACTAACACACTTTTTACAGACTATCACATCTTTCACAGACTAACACACTCTTCACAGACTAACACACCCTTCACAGACTAACACACTCTTCACAGACTAACACACCCTTCACAGACTAACACACCCTTCACAGACTAACACACCCTTCACAGACTAACACACCCTTCACAGACTAACACACCCTTCACAGACTAACACACCCTTCACAGACTAACACACCCTTTATAGACTTGTCAAGGGAGTCATATCCAAGAAGTTCTAACATATTCACAGACTCATCAGAAGACTCATCTCCCAAAGGCTGAGAGTCATCCACAGACTCATCAACAAGGAGGTAGACAACAGCACACTAATAGCCAGTGAGGAACATCCATTACTGCACGAGTAAGCAGAGACCAGTCCTACTCTGTCTCTCACGTCTGATAACAGTTCTCTCTCTCTCTCTCTCTCTCTCTCTCTCTCTCTCTCTCTCTTTACTTCTCCAGCTCCTCCTCCTCCTCCTTCACCTACTTCTCCTCCTCCTACTTCTCCACACTCATCCTCCTCCTTCTCCTTCTCCCTAAATCCTCCTCCTCTTCCTCCTCTTTCTCCCTCTCCTCCTTCTCCTCCACCTCCCCGCCACTCTCCTTCTCCTCCTTTTCCATACTCCTTCTCCTTCTCCACACTGCTCCCCCTCCTCCTCCTTCTCTACACTCATCCCCCTCCCCATTCTCCTCCTCCCCCTCTTCCTGCTCCTCTTCCTCCTCCTCTCTCCCCCATGTTGACTCCTCGGATAATATGAATCGGAATTAGTAGCAGCGCTGCGAGTGTTTGTCAGAGCTAATTGCCCTCTACATAATGGATATGGCGAATGAGGTGCGTTCAACTGCCTGCAAACAAAATGCGTTTTTTATTTTGTAATGTGAAGAACGAATCGGGAAGGGAGGCGTTTCTAGAGGAAAAATGATTGGCGGGCATTTTTTTTCCCTTGCCTTAGGAGAGTTGTGTGGTTCCGTAGGCCATTGTTGGAAGAATCTGACAGTAAATGGCTCTTATACAGAGAAGAGTAAATACAGAAGACGAGGTCGGTAGGTCCCGCAAGCATCTTGGATTTTTGAGGGGAGGAGGTGTAGCGAGACACAGTCAAACATTGAGCGCGGACCAGGACTTAAAAATCAAAGACTCGGGAATAAAATTCGGGAATAATAAATTAGTTAATGAGTCTGGTAATGAAGAGAACTTAAGCCTGCAGGAGGAGGAGGAGGAGAGGGACTGGGGGTAAGAGGAGTTGAGTTGGAGGAGGAAGATAGACGTGGAAGGTACCGGGACTTCAGATGAGAGGGTCGAGATAATTTGTGCGGTACTTCAGAGCAGACGGTGGAGGTACCGAAACTTCACATGAAGAAGATATATTTGAAACGAGACTTCAGAACAGATGACAGTAGTAATGGAGTTTCAGATGAGGAAAATATAATTTGGATGGTGCTTCTGAAGCCTCGAATAAAATGAAAGAATTCGGACAAGGTTTCAGTACCTCAGAATGGACGCGGAAAGAGATAATTCGGACGGTGGTTCAAACTGACATCACGGCATTACACCAGCCCTCTCAGATTATCTTCAGAATGCCTTAATAAATAAAAAAAAAAATCTCAACAAACATGACCATACATGAACCAAAATTGAATTCAGATTGTCTTACTCAATTAATGAAAATAAATAAAATCTTTCCTATAATTCCCAATAACAATACATTAATCACTGCTTCAACACACTGCTAACATATATCTCCCAATGTTTATACAAAGCCTTTACGAATAACTACTCACCATATACCCTAACAACTAACAAACAAGTTACTTACATCAAAGTTATATACAACGACCAACACAACTAACTATCATAAACGTTAAATACCTTATATTCTATCATATCTATATATTATCATCTTATCATTTAGTCTATGTAAAAACTGACCTTCATAGTCATAACAGAAAATGACTTTAGGAAGGAATCAACTTAAATATATCAAGATCATCTCTCACCTGTCATGTCTGGGTAAACACAAGGCCACGTACAGAGAGACACGGGAGATGAGACAGAGGAGAGAGAGAAGGTGTTGAAAGAGAGTCCCTAAAGAGAGAGAGAGAGAGAGAGAGAGAGAGAGAGAGAGAGAGATAAGTGCTTAGAGTCACGTGTATGCATGTAAGTGTGTATACGAGTGTTATGTAAGTGTGTACGTGTATGCATCTGTGTACACCTACGACCCGCCAATATATTCAGAGTTCTTGATTAAAATGAAGAGGACGGCTCCATTCTATTACCGTGGGCAGCTGGCGGTAATTACCTGGGCGTCTCGTACTGGACTAATTACCACAAGAGTCAAGCAGCTCATTATGTCCCTACTCACCCTACGGCACCCACATGGCACTCCACACCAGCCATGTGGCAGTGTAAGGGACTCGTATGGCACTGTTATTGATTTTGTGGCACTGTAAGGGTGTCATGTGGCATTGTAAGGGCTTCATGTGGCACTGTAAGGATCTCATGTGGCACTCTAAGGGTCTCAATTGGCACTGAAAGACACTCAAATGCCACTGCACTCTGGACTATTCAATGGTACTGTCAATGAACTGCCTGACAGACACGAGCCACCTGGCACTGTAAAGTCACTTGGCACTATGAACAAATCATCTGACACTGCAGAGTGCCATAAGGTACAAAACAGGTGTCACAAGTGTGCCATGGTACTGTAAAGGCCAAGTACAGAAGTCTCAAGAGGGCCATGACACTGCACAAGAGGGCCAGGACACTGCACAAGAGGGCCAGGGCACTGCACAAGAGGGCCAGGACACTGCACAAGAGAGCCATGACACTGCACAAGAGGGCCAAGGGGTGTACAAGAGGGGTCAAGGCACTGTTCAAGAGGCAGGACACCACACAAGAGAAGACCAAGGTAGTGCACAAGAGGGCCAAGGTAGTGCAAGAGGGAAGAGGTCAGCACTGTTCAAGAGGGCCAGGACACTGCACAAGAGAGACCAGGTAGTGCACAAGAGACAGGTAGTGCACAAGAGGGTCAAGAGCACTGCACAAGAGGCAGGGCACTGCACAAGAGAGCCATGACACTGCACAAGAGGGGCCAGGTAGTGTACAAGAGGGTCAAGGTAGTGCACAAGAGGGCCAGGTAGTGCACAAGAGGGCCAGGACACTGCACAAGAGAGCCATGACACTGCACAAGAGGGGGTGTGCAAGAAGGTCAAGGCACTGTTCAAGAGCAGGACACTGCACAAGAGAGAGGACACTGCAGGACAGGACACTGCACAAGAGGCCAGGACACTGCACAAGGGGGACACTGCCAAGAGAGGACACTGCACAAGAGGGCCAGGACACTGCACAAGAGAGCCAGGACACTGCACAGGAGAGCCAGGACACTGCACAAGAGAGCCAGGACACTGCACAAGAGAGCCAGGACACTGCACAAGAGAGCCAGGACACTGCACTAGAGCCAGGACACTGCACAAGAGAGCCAGGACACCGCACAAGAGCCAGGACACTGCACAAAGAGAGCCAGGACACTGCACAAGAGAGCCAGGACACCGCACCGCACAAGAGGCCAGGACACTGCACAAGAGAGCCAGGACACCGCACAAGAGGGCCAGGACACTGCACAAAGAGAGCCAGGACACCACAAGAGGGCCAGGACACTGCACAAGAGGCCAGGACGCAGACCAGGACACTGCACAAGAGAGCCAGGACACTGCACAAGAGACACACTGCACAAGAGGCCAGGACACTGCACAAGAGAGCCCAGGACACTGCACAAGAGAGCCAGGACACTGCACAAAGAGCCAGGACACTGCACAGAGCCAGGACACTGCACAAGAGAGGACACCAGGACACACTGCACAAGAGAGCCAGGACACTGCACAAGAGAGGCAGAGAGGACACTGCACAAGAGGACACACGCACAAGAGAGCTGCACAAGAGGGCACAGGTAAGAGCAAGAGGGTAGTGCACAAGAGGGACACCTACTGCACAAGAGGGCCAGGACACTGCACAAGAGAACCAGGACACTGCACAAGAGAGCTGAGGCAGGACACTGCACAAGAGAGCCAGGACACTGCACAAGAGGGCCAGGACACCGCACCAAAGGTAGTGCACAAGAGGGCAACAAACAAGAGGGCCAGGGCACTGCACAACAGGGCCATGACACTGCACAAGAGGGCCAGGACACTGCACAAGAGGGCCAGGACACCGCACAAGAGGGCCAAAGACACCTTACAGTCGTTCAAAAAATAAAGAAAATCTAATATCAATAACGCCGGGAATCAAAGTCAGTTCTTAATATAATGTTTTTTATGGCGTTTGACAAAAGTCTTTTCCACTTTTATAGAGGGAAAGAAAACGTAAAACTCAAAAGCAATTTTCCTGGTGATTCAATTCCTCTTGATATATAACCATCAATTGTGTATGTTTGTGTGTAAAATCTCAAGGATACTTTAGACGTTGAAATATAAAACTGTCTTATATCAGTAATATTACCCAAATGTTACTTTCAGTTCACTTAAACTTATTACTTAATCATTAATATAACCATCGACGGAATCATCCTCTTTTTGAAGCTTTCTGCCACACACACACACACACACACACACACACCTACCTTATTTCCCACCAGATACACCTTTCTTCTCGCCACTTCCCACAAACACAACTCCCCACTATACACCTCCAACATACACCAGACTCCCCACCACCCCAACACACACACACACACACTTCACACACCACTATTCGAAGCATCCGTCAAACAGTGGTGCATGATGGCAGAGCTCTCATGATCGAGCGGCTTGTGTCCGCTTTATCTTGTCCCGTCTTTGACTATGCATGACTCTTGCCTGCGATAATCTGCGGCTTTGTAGGTCTCGCTGACAGAGAAAAGGGGAGCACGGGACAACAGTGAGGCACAAACGCCAGGGAAGTGGAAGCTTTGTTCCATAATCTGGTCTGTGCTGTGTGGAGGTGATCTGTTCCGTGATGTAAATAACGCGAGTGTTTCCGGCAATTCCTCTTGTCATTTTTCACGTCTTATGCAATAGGTAATAAAATACAAACAGATATAATTAGATATAGAGACTGACTCACCAAACTGAACAGCTGTGTCAGGCGTCCATAAGTTAACACCCATATATCTGGCGATTACTTTATCAGCTTCAAGTTCCAGCAACACTATGAACCGTTTGGTGAGCTCATCTTTGTCGACGGTCGTTGATGCATCGAGAAGAAGTGATATGATAGAGGTGCCTCGTGAAGTTAGTGTTTATGACCAACGACCAACACGGGACAACTACGATAATAGTAGTAGATGGGACAACAGTGGACTTTATTTTCTGACAAGAGACAATTCCACTGACAACACAACTAAGTCAAGCTATCTGTCCCTACAGTTTATAGTGACGACGGAAGATATTCTAAATTACAACAGTTGTAACCAAATTATCAAAAATACATTAAGGTAATTCAAATCTGGTAGATCTCTTGCCGTGATCACAAGAACAATGTTTGTGTCAACCCCAAGACAGCTGTGAATCAACAAACTTGTCTCAGGGCTTTCGACAACATCAGACATGAACCAAAAAGGTACTTACAGTAGCTATTTGTTTGATGAACTGGTGGTAATTCCTTCCCATTCATCCACTAGTTGATTTAAGTAACCACCAAGTTGAATGGAGACGGCGGAGTAAATATTCTAAGCACACAAGTTCAAGTCGCGTGACAGTCTTGGGTGAGAAACATCTGTCGTCCCGGCCCGTGGTTTGCCCAGCCTCCTTATGCTGAGACTGGAAACTAAAAAAATAATTGTGAGCGCATATGAAACTATTTTCACTATATACCATACATATTGTTTAATTCGGGGTTTGTAGAGTCTTAGGAATGAAGTTTTCCGACACTCAGACGAGATTCCTTTATCCGTAAGAGATAAGGTTTATCGTTACTTACTGTATGTAAATAGTGTTTTACAGGTGTTAAATAACGTATTTCCACATTAAAAAAAATGAGATTACTTTAAATAAATTGGGATAAGAACGAGAATAAGTGTGTTAATAAGGACACACCATCAGAGCTTGCCAAGGTAACAATATATATAGGTGGGTAGGTCAGGTGGCTCCCCCCCCCCCTCCCGGCCATCAACCCTTTTCAGTCTATTCCCCATTTACTGTCTTCTTCAGGTCTTTGTTATCCACTGTCGCACTAGTCCAAGGATTTTTTTTACCTACCATTAGAAACATTAATTTTTCGCCTTATTAAATTGAACTGATTTTGAAATAATATATTATGTATATTTCTACTAAGCCTGATGTCTTTGGTGATACTAACCCGTCAATAATTATCCCAGCAAGATAAAGGTGAAATATGTCTTAGAATATGCCATCAGACATAAATGACAGTTATTTAATAATATATTATAAAGACCGACTCACACACACACACACTCACATACAATTTTCAACGAACACAGGACGACGATGTTTCAACGCAACGGGAACCCCCTTTATTTTATGAACACAACGATATTTTCAACGAAATGTCAACCAAGTTCTCCGGTCAGCGAATCCCAGCGCACTGATGTCACCTCACGTTAGTTTGGGAACAAAGAGGAACACACACCAACGACCACGAACCACCGCGGATTCGAGCATCGGACCAGGGAAGCTACACAGAGCGTCCTCCACACGTATATCCAACAGGAAAATGGCCCCTTTGTTTCTCTACTTCACACAGTTTATATTGCCGTACAGAAAAAATCTTCAGCAATGGTTATACTGTTTTAACTTGTTATTATAATTAGGTTTTAAAATAAGGTTGTGGATCTAGATAATGGAGTGATCCTCCACATGAACAATAATCAGAGGCTTAGTGTTCAAAAATATTTACTGAACCTATTTCAAATTAATTCCTATATGTTGTTGCCTTCAGGTCTTTGTTACCCACTGTAGCACTTGGCCAGACGTTATCAAACTGGGTTGGCTAACATCTCCACCAAAACCATCACTCCCATTAAATCACAACACCATCACCACCTCCACCAGTACCCACCACCATCAACTGCCCCACCACCTCAAGCCCCACCACCACCACCTCCACCAGTACTCACCACCATCCACTGGCCCACCACCTCAAGTCCCACCACCACCACTTGCTCCCCCACCACACCACCACCATTTGCTCCCCCACCACCTGCCCCACCACCTCTACTACCACCACCACCACCACCACCACCGCTTGCCCCACCACCTGTCCAACTACCACCATCACCACCTCTAACACCACCACCACCACCACCTGCCACCTGCAACCCCCAATCTTCATAACAGTAGCGGCGGGGATCGAAGTCCATCTTAGGACATAGTGTCAGCTTATTCATCTTCTAATTTGCAATCAGTCAAGAGTGACGTCAGAGGGGGTTATTAAGCCAGCATTGTGACGTGTGGTGGCGGGGAGGCTGTGGGGAGGGGTAGGGGAGGGGATGGGGTGAGGGGTGAGAAGGGGTGGAGAGGCGGCAGGGGGAGATGGTGGGGAGACGGTGACAATGAACTCGGTAGGGAGGACACGAACCAAGTCGACCATTGTGTACACCGAACTCACTGCTCTCTGCTTTTAGTATTATTATTTTTATTATTATTATTATTATTATTATTATTATTATTATTACAACCTCTCACTGCTTCACTGGATGTTGTCGCTGTTGTATTGAACATTGTCACTTCCCTACTACAACTTGTCACACTCATAATACAACTAACAACTGTCCTACAAAAACGCGTCACTGCCCCATTAGAAATCGTAATTACTGTACCTCATTATAACTTGAGGGTGTCCTTTACAACTCATCCCTACCCAATTACAAGTCACTTCCCCTGATGAATAATAATACCAACATAGTACAGTAGTCTCCATTTATAACAAGTACAGTGTCTAACGTGTTTTGTGAGATGTGGCACCACCGCCCACCAGACAACAGGGAAGAGCCAATGACGTCATACTTGGTAATCTATATTAAAACTATAACTATGGAGGAATTACACACACATTCACAGATAGAGGAAGGACTGTTTATATAACATCCTTGGTCTGGTTACTATAGCTCTGCCCATTCTGTTTAGTTTTACTACGATGTAAACAAACAGTAGTGCCACATCTCACACAACACGCCAATCACTGTACCCGTTATAAATGGAGGCAACTGTACATGACTTCAGTTTCTAAAGAGATGATAAATATTGCAAGCGGGAAACACATCAACACTCTCAGGGCAGTACTTGTTGACGTGCATGATTGATAAGGGAAGTGGCACGGCAATCAGCTGGTGTTGGTCACTGTATTATGCAAGGCCGTCATTAATACCAGACACTGCATGTAAACACTGCGGTGACTCATTGATTAACTCTGACGTCACGCATCCCATGTGTCCAAGATGCGCGCGCAGGTTGTGGAAGAGAGAGAGAGAGAGAGAGAGAGAGAGAGAGAGAGAGAGAGAGCCCATCAGAACATATTATTACGCATAAGGGCACCGTTTTCCCAGAGTACCGTGAATTTATGACCTGATATTAATGTTTGTCCAGCAAGTTCCCCTCCAAGGTCAAGATATATACAAGTGTGTCACTGTTTACGTATTAGGGTCGAGGAAGATGATTCGGGCCACTGTGACACGTACGGACGCTCGTGAGATCCTGAACGGCCAGTGATTTACCAGAATAATAATGTACACTGAACATTATCTAGATAGATTCTCGATTTTGTTTTCTTCTATAATATGCTGAAGGAGATACCTGTTGATTATATATACTTGATAAACATATAATAACACTTTGGTTCACTTGGAGATGAGACACTCCAGTTTATTTCATTTGAAGCTATACCACCCGAACGCTACCTGGGGAGGGGAGTTGGGTTACTGTAGGTTAGGGTAGGTTATGTTAAGTTAGTCTACTGTAGGTTAAAGTAAGTTAAGTTAGGTTACTGTAAATTAGGGGAGGTTAGGTTAGAATTAAGATGGTTGATATTTAAGTGAAATAAGCTGGGTGTCTAATCTTCAAGTGATTCAACTGTTTTACGTCTTAATCTGAAATTAATGTGTAGCTGTGTGTATGCACGAACACACACATACTCAGACGTGTAAGGGAAGACAATTAACACATCCTCGCCGTCAGGTCTTCATTACAAATGCTCTAATTAAGTTAATCAATTATAATCATAATTAGAGTCACGTTGAGAGGCTGGAGAGCACATTACCCACGTGGTGATAAGACAAGCAGGAGTAAGTCGTCACCCAACATACCGCCGCTAAATTATAGACAGAGCTGACGTCCAGGAATTAAGTCTACGGTCATCTTCGGTATTAAATATTTAGTCAGAGATGTAAAAATGTTACCATCTACAGCCGTATCCCCTAACCCTGTTTTCCCGTGATACATTTGCACTCCGAGGATTTATCTAACATGAGGAACCTAACCCCTGCGTTGGACAAGATTCTACTGTATTGATAATTAATTTATTTTAGGTATTGTGGAAAAAAAAGGATTCGTCTACCCGTTGTTGGGAACAGTTGTCTTACTATCAATTTTAAATGTACCACTAAGGCTCCAGCCGCCTTACTATAGTAGTGGTGGAAGGGTCAACAGTGGACATTTTCTGAAAATACAGAAAATTCCACCGACAACACAACTAAGTCAAGCTATCTGTCCCTACAGTTTATAGTGACGACGAAAGATATTCTAAATTACAACAGTTGTAACCAAATTATCGTAAATACATTAAGGTAATTCAAATCTGGTAGATCTCTTGCCGTGATCACAACAAGAACAACGTTTGTGTCAACCCCAAGACAGCTGTGAATCAATAAACTCGTCTCAGGGCTTTCGACAACATCAGACATGAACCAAAAAGGTACTTACAGTAGCTATTTGTTTGATGAACTGGTGGTAATTCATTCCCATCCGTCCACTAGTTGATTTAAGTAACCACCAAGTTGAATAGAGACGGCTATGCACACGAAGTTCAAGTCGCGTGACAATCTTGAGTGTGTGTGTGTGGGGGGTGTGTGTGTGTGTGGGGGGGTGTGTGTGTGTGTGGGGGTGTGTGTGTGTGGGGGAGTGTGTGTGGGGGGGTGTGTGTGTGTGGGGGGGTGTGTGTGTGTGGAGGGTGTGTGTGTGTGTGGGGGGTGTGTGTGTGTGTGTGGGGGGGTGTGTGTGGGGGGGGTGTGTGTGTGGGGGGGTGTGTGTGTGTGGGGGTGTGTGTGTGTGGGGGGGGGGTGTGTGTGTGTGTGGGGTGTGTGTGTGTGTGTGGGGGGTGTGTGTGTGTGTGGGGGGGTGTGTGTGTGGGGGGGGGGGTTGTGTGTGTGTGTGGGGGGGTTGTGTGTGTGTGGGGGGTGTGTGTGTGGGGGGGTGTGTGTGTGGGGGGGTGTGTGTGTGGGGGGGTGTGTGCTGTGTGGGGGGGTGTGTGTGTGTGTGTGGGGGGGTGTGTGTGTGGGGGGGGGTGCACGCCACAACTGAGTAGATCATATCGGTTATAATTACTCATGTGAACTTTAATGTCTCAGCATAAGCGACAAAATACTTATATATTACGTATAACCGATGATATGTTTGTAAGTACACTTTTAACCAACCGTAAATATCGAATGATGAACTGAAGTGTGCGTGTGTGTGTGTGTGTGTGTGTGTGTTACTCTTTTTTGGCTGAAGTTTGATCTCTGAGCTTATCTTAGTCGGGGAATATTTTTGGTTCTTGCCCGGTCCAGGACCTTGTTATCACGTGTCTACTATGTTGATGACGGCTAAAACACTGTTATATTACACACACACACACACACACGTAAACCTCTATCTGGTGGTAAACTTGGTTAACAGAGCAATATGCTTATGAAGCTTCAGACTCAAAAACTCACAGATTCAATGTCCACATAATCTTGATAAAATCACACGGGAAAATGGAAACAACAGAGTACCTTAGCTTTCGTCTTTATTCAAGACATCTTCAGAGGCAACTAGATTACATGGACAGAGAGAGGCTTAAATATACAGGGTGACCTAAAAACATGAGGTCAGGTCATAATGAAGACATCCACTAATCCCCACACCAACACAACCGTAGAGGAGCTTAAGAGAAGGGTGGTGACGTGACTAGACAGGTCAGGTCAGAAAAAAGGGACCCACAAAATAACTGTCATACATCAAGATCAAAGGTTTTCAAAGCATTTTTTAACCTTGGGCCACTGACAAATAAATTTATGTAACATATTATCAGTTTTGAACTGACCATCACTAAGGTTTAGTGATGTTATTCCTTAATCAAACTAGCTTCAACCAGAAGTCTTTCTGTGACACAAGATGATTTGAATACTTCTAAGCTTTTTTCCCAAACAATGGGGTGATTATTATTCCTAACATGAACGAACAAGGCACTGCTTTCAGATGCAGTTCTGATATTATACTTATGTTGTTTGATTCTGAGCTGCAGTGTTTTTCCTGTCTGACCTACATAATTACAATTACATTTGCTACATGGAATATAATAAACACTTCCATTTACAGTGAGAGTCCTAGCTCGCTCCTCTCCAAACTGAAGCAGCATCGACTGAATTGAGACAAAATAGCACACCCACACCAGATGACGCTAGAGCCAAAGTAGAAAATTACCAGCTGGGGACTTTTAGGATTTCAATATACAAACAGAGAAATTTATTGGTTTATATGTAAACTGGATACGTCAGGCAAGATTTATCAAAACAAAGATCAACAAAAGATAGTATTTATAAAGAGGATTATGAAGTGAACATAAATAGCAATATAAACGCTTGTGAACATAAATAACAACTTGTGAACATAATTAACAACTTGTGAACATAATTAACAACTTGTGAACATAAAAACAACTTGTGAACATAATTAACAACTTGTGAACATAAATAACAACTTGTGAACATAATTAACAACTTGTGAACATAATTAACAACTTGTGAACATAAAAAACAACTTGTGAACATAAATAACAACTTGTGAACATAATTAGCAACTTGTGAACATAAATAACAACTTGTGAACATAATGAACAACTTGTGAAACTTATCACAAAAATAAATCTGACTCCATCTCCCGAGTGGTGTGAACAATTCTCTGATGTCAAAGAAATGTTACAAAATAATATACTCTACAATAAACAATAATATATACATGATATAATGAATTCTCCTGCATGAAGACTAGCGTAATGTCGTATGAAAACTAATTAAAAGCATTCATCACAACTCTTGCTCCTCTGTGTAGTGTGACAAACTGGAAATATGAAAAAATATTTATATATCATCAGTGTTAAATAAGTAACCAATTGATAATAAAAGTCAATGGTGTTGAAGTAATTAA
Source organism: Homarus americanus (assembly GCF_018991925.1). Lineage (NCBI taxonomy): Eukaryota > Metazoa > Arthropoda > Malacostraca > Decapoda > Nephropidae > Homarus > Homarus americanus. The sequence goes on along the minus strand of NW_024714121.1, from coordinate 36,090 downwards.
ATCATGAACACTCTTGAGAGGTCCTGAAAGATCATGTTGTATCTTAAAGTATAATTCGTGAGTATTACACGTTTTAGGGGTATCATTTATTAATACCACGTGTTTTAGGGGTATCATTTATTAATACCACGTGTTTTAGGGGTATCATTTATTAATACCACGTGTTTTAGGGGTATCATTTATTAATACCACGTGTTTTAGGGGTATCATTTATTAATACCACGTGTTTTAGGGGTAACATTTATTAATACCACGTGTTTTAGGGGGTAACATTTATTAATACCACGTGTTTTAATGGTATCATTTATTAATACCACGTGTTTTAATGGTATCATTTATTAATACCACGTGTTTTAATGGTATCATTTATTAATACCACGTGTTTTAGGGGGTATCATTTATTAATACCACGTGTTTTAGGGGGTATCATTTATTAATACCACATGTTTTAGGGGGTATCATTTATTAATACCACGTGTTTTAGGGGGTGTCATTTATTAATACCACGTGTTTTAGGGGGTATCATTTATTAATACCACGTGTTTTAAGATTAAGAGTATTGTTAAATGTTTCCTTAACGATACATGAACTCTATTTCCAAGGTGAATGAGCAATCGTAGCAATAAGTACAGTCGGGGGTGTAAAGTTCGCTCCCGCCCCAAAATGAAGCAGCATCGACCCTAAATGAGATGAAGCAGTCAGGGTAAGTCAGTTCGGAGACTCATTCCACTGACTCAGTTTAACCACAGGGGAGCAAATTTTTTTCCCCGACTGTACCCCGCTTGAGCTCCGCATCATTGTGCTTTTATTTGAATAACTAGTTTAAAACGCAATATACCGAAGGAAAATAGAATTCGTCAGGCCATATTTTTATATAATGACGTGTGGCTGTTGTTCAGAATACAACATAGTTTAAGTGTCGCTACCAACCCACTGAGTGACTGGCCATATTTGACTGTACTTATTTTTACACCCAATTTATGTATACTTCTCTAAATAATGTCACGTGATGTTTGTACTCTCTATAACTACCATTACATCGTATTAAAATGAATGATTGTTGGTGCATTTGTGTTGGTCGGTGTTGAAACTATTTACACACAAAAAATATTTCACAGACGTGTTGGTAGTCAGAAAGCTTTTATACTAAATATACTGTACGGGAGATATCAAAGACATTCGCTCGCCACGGTCAAGAGATGTCAAGTGCTTGTTCTTTGTGTGTTTACTTGCTTAATAAACATTGAGCATGACGATTGGTGGTAAAAATATGAGTCGTAGAAAAACACCCGATAAAAACTAGCATGAAATGTATCTATGTTAAGGCCAGAGATCAGTACAAATTCACACACCTGTACAATCTACCTGTAAGTAGCGAATTGGGGTAAAGTTCCTTGTTCCTTTTGTTAAGTTCCTGTACTGGCATATCCTCTTACAGTCTCTCATTATCTCCTGAAAAACAAAAACTCAATAACATGGACTAGAACTACGAAAGAGAGATGACGCATTCCTTTGTCATTCTCCCTTAGTTATAGTGTATATCTCCTGACTATCTCTCAGTATCTCTCTAATAGCAAAACTCTCAAAAATTAAGACTGAAAATACATATAAAATCTTTAACTACAACCACGTTGATAAGAGTAACACAAGGAAAGGCTTTACGCTAACCAACCAAGTAACTAACTAAGTGACTGAAGTGTGGGAATGACTGAGAGACTGACTGACTGAATGCCTGTGTGAGTGACTGAGTGACTAGATAATGATGCTGTCCTCCGCAGACGTAAACATTGAAATTCTCCCCACAACAACAACACGTTAATTGTGAGATACTGTACAAACCACCCGCAGCTGTCTTCTCTCTGACAACACACACACACACACACACACACACACACACACACACACACACACACACACACACACACACACACACACACACACACTTCCTACGGACAACACACACATACTCTTCCTACTGACACACACACACTCCTTCTTCAACTAATGACGACAACACACACATCTTCCTAACACAACACACACACCTCTTCCACTCTTCCTACTGACAACACACACACACACACACTTCCTGACACAACACACACACACACTCTTCCTACAACACCACACTCTTCCCTACGGACAACACACACACACACTCTTCCTCCAACACACACACTCTTCCTACTGACAACACACACACACACTGACCACACACACACACACACACACACACACACACTCTTCCTACTGACACACACACACACTCTTCCTACTGACACACACACACACACACTCTTCCTAACACACACACACACACACACACACACACACTCTTGTTCTTGGTGAGTGATAACAGCCTTATTAACTACCGAGCTTGATGAAGAAAAACAACCTATTAACTGTTACATTATGCCTAGACGTATACACTGTTGTCATACACTATCACTAGACGTATACACTGTTGTCATACACTATCACTAGACGTATACACTGTTGTCATACACTATCACTAGACGTATACACTGTTGTCATACACTATCACTAGACGTATACACTGTTGTCAAACACTATCACTAGACGTATACACTGTTGTCATACACTATCACTAGACGTATACACTGTTGTCATACACTATCACTATACTCATACACTGTTATCATACACTATCACTATACTCATACACTGTTGTCATACACTATCACTATACTCATACACTGTTGTCATACACTATCACTATACTCATACACTGTTGTCATACACTATCACTATACTCATACACTGTTGTCATACACTATCACTATACTCATACACTGTTATCATACACTATCACTATACTCATACACTGTTGTCATACACTATCACTATACACATACACTGTTGTCATACACTATCACTATACTCATACACTGTTATCATACACTATCACTATACTCATACACTGTTATCATACACTATCACTATACTCATACACTGTTATCATACACTATCACTATACTCATACACTGTTGTCATACACTATCACTATACTCATACACTGTTGTCATACACTATCACTATACTCATACACTGTTGTCATACACTATTACTATACTCATACACTGTTGTCATACACTATCACTATACTCATACACTGTTATCATACACTATCACTATACTCATACACTGTTGTCATACACTATCACTATACTCATACACTGTTATCATACACTATCACTATACTCATACACTGTTATCATACACTATCACTATACTCATACACTGTTATCATACACTATCACTATACGTATACACTGTTATCATACACTATCACTATACTCATACACTGTTATCATACACTCTCACTATACTCATACACTGTTATCATACACTATCACTATACTCATACAATGTTATCATACATACATGGGAGGATAAATGAGGTCAAAAATATCTCTTCATCACAACTGTTAGAAATATTTGCCTAATTTATATCATGGAAACACACACATTAACTATTACCTGATGATTAATACACACCCATCACCGTATGCTTGTGATAAATACATACCTATACACCCGGTATACACAAATGACATATATACATAGAGAAAATAATTGTATATCAAAATTATTCATTATCTATATATTCACAGTGAAACCTCTAATTAACGGAGAGAAGAAGGAGGAGGAGAAGGAGATGGGAGGAAGGAGTGAAGGAGCCGTAGGGAGTAAGGAGGTGGGTAGTCAGGAAGCAGCAGCAGTGTGCGGGGATGAATAGAAAGCATAGTGGTAATGGATGGAAGGACGTGATGACTGCTGGCTAGTGGGAAGAGCAGGTGGATAGTTAGGGTCTGGATGTGGATGAGGAGTATCATCAGTAAGAAGTTCTGAAAGGAACATGTATGGATGGATGGTCTTCATTCCAGCCCGTCAACATATACTGTATATATATGTATTTATATAATGTGTATTTATATACACATACATACATAATTAACTACATATACACAACAAAAGGTAGTGATATACGTCAACAAAGACGAAACATCCATCAATTATATTTTGTAATTAACTCAAAAGTTGTCCGCTCAATGATGGCTCATATTGAGGCCATTCAAATTGGGTAATTAAATTTTAAGATACTTTTTAATGAGGCACCATGTCGTTTAATTACACTGTATTATAGCTCTAATAAAATTCGTTCGCTTTAATTGTTTACTAAATAACAAATTACATGTTAACTGCATTCCCATTATGACTCTGAAAATAATGGAGTACATTGAACGTTGCTCTTAATTACAGGCAGGACAGTGACGGATAAATGAGGCCTGAAAAAAATTCGTTCTGCCTAAATGAGAATCGGGTAGAAGCCGTCCTCACGTAAATACAACATCGATAAAAGACTGATTTAATGTGGAAGAGCTGAACAACTGTAATAAAAATTAAGATTATTTATTCTAATTTTTTCCCTTCCAGAATTTTTTTCCCAGGGCGGTAACAAAGAATTTTCATGTGAATAGTTTAAATGAGAGTTAATTAAATGCTTAAAAAAAAAGAAGAAAAAAAAAGTTTCTCCGTGAAAGACTTTTAGAACTGCAACATTGAGAGCCACTTCATAAATAAAACCTAATTTGAAAACTGTACACTAGATTTATTATCATGTTATAAAAAAAAAATCATAACTACACAACAAATAGTAGTAGTAGTAGTAGTAGTATTAATAGTAGTAGTAGTAATGATATTATAACAAAATGATAATAAAGGAATAATAATAACAAATTAGTAGTAGTAATAAAATAGAAATATTAACATTAATAATAATAATAATAGTCCTCAAGAGAGATGTGTATTTACCAACAACTCCAAAGAGAGAGGTACAGTGTATGACGTCATAGTTTGTCAATAATGGCAAAATGCGAAAACAAAATTATATCAGTTTCTAGGTCGGATACTGGATGGTCGGATATACTGTAGGATGGTCGGATACAGGATGGTCGGATACAGTATGGTCGGATACAGCATGATCTAATGTAGATATGTTAGGTGTGTGGATTGACTATTGCCTGTTTGTACTTGTTTGTTTGTTTCAAATTCATGAAAAACTTCTTCCCTGATTACAGTTTTAAGTGTTTCTTTTGACAGACCCAGACTATATTCAACAGTGACTTAGACGCTTGTTTGGCTAAGGCATTAAATCTACCATGAGAGAAGCTTGATCTTGACACCCCGGTTAACAAGGCACGTATATTTGTGTCTGTATTCAGAGACATCGCGTGACAACTAAGTTTAGGGTGTCAATGACAAGTATAGTGAGGATAGAGTCAGTGGTTTCATCAAGTTTCATGACTTTGAGTATGGTAACAGCAAACGTGGACCATCAAGGTTTAAGAGAGGTAACAATACTCTTGAGTGTCTCTCCTCTCTTAAATATCTCAGTGTGTATCCCCTGTACCTCACCTGCCATACAACAGCTAACCCGCCAATGTACTGATGGGTAAAACCCCTTAGAATTATAAAAGGGTGCAACCCACACAATGGTGCTATTAAAATAATGCACCTCAGCTACAGGTATATAAGATCTCTGATATATTACCACGTGACAGAAAAGGCATAGACAAACTTGACAAAATACAAAATTCAACCGCTAGAATTATCTTTGGCTGTCCCATGACCGCTAAAGAGTATAAGGTAATATACGTATGTCGCTGTGGTGGGGAAGACATGCAAGTGTGGTGGCGGGAGAGAAGTTTGTATGGTGCTGGTATTTACGTGCTGTGTCAGTGGTCGGTGTGGCTATACAAATCCTACCTCCTTTTCCTGTTCATTTCTTCTCTCTTTCCTCTTTCTTTATTTCTATCTCTTCCTCTTCCGTCTTCTTTCCTTCTACCTATTTCACTTCTTTGAAATCCCTTCCTCTCTCCTTAAATTCCTCTTCGGTCTCATTTCTCTCCCATTCAACCCTCCCTCCCTCCCTCCTTCCTGTCATTTCCTTCCCTCTCCTTCCCCCTATTTTCTCTTTTTTTTTCACCCCACACCCTTCCATTATCTCCCTTCCTCCCTCTCCTTCCCGTTATCGCTTCCTTCTCTCCCTCTTCCTCTTGTCTTCTCTTCCTCTCTCCAACATTATCCCCATTCTTACTTTCCCTTCCTCTCGTTTTCCTCTTCTTCCTACCTTTCCTTACCCATCCTTACTCTCTTATTTTTCTACCCTCCTTACCCTACAGGTAGTCTCCCTCTCTATCCTATCCTCCCTCTCTCCCTTACCACCACATCACCTTCCTCCCTCCCCCTCCAACCACCCCTCACCCTCCGATTCTCCCTCTCCCTCTCCCCCCCACTCCTTCCCTCCTATCACACCCCATCAGTCTACCCTCCCCCCTCCACACCCATCAGTCTACCCTCCCCCCATCCTTCCCTCCTATCACCCCATCTACCCTCCCCACTCCTTCCCTCATCACACCCCATCAGTCCCCTCCCCCATCACCCCTCAGCCTCCTCCTCATCACAGAGCTGAGTGTCAGTCGTCATGAATATTAAATAAGCGGGTTAAAACTTCACATAGTGTTTATCGAACATATAATAAAATGCGGAAATTAACAAGGAAAGTCGGACACGATGACTGAAACAGTAATAAATTTAATTAAACAGAGAGAGTGTGTAGTAGTGTGTGTGTGTGTAAGAAAATGTGAGTACGAAATAAAGACCGAGAGAAACCATTACGAGAGAGAGAGAGAGAAAAAGAGAGAGAGAGAGAGAGAGAGAGAAGAGAGAGAGAAGAGAGAGAGATGCAGGAGATAAACAAAGAACGATACAAAATGAAAACTAAATCAATTAACGCCAGACGATGTTAGGTGAAAACTTATTATGAGTCAGCAAGACCTAACAATAACACACAAAACTTAATTAATAGCCGAGTTCACTTTACTGGTTTCTGTCCTCCTCGGTGTTCTGTCCCCCACTCGGTGTGTTCTGTCCCCTCCCTCGGTGTTCTGTCCTCCTCAGTCCCTCCTCTGTTCTGTCCCCTCCCTCGTGTGTTCTGTCCCCTCCTCGGTGTTCTCCTCGTGTTCTGTCCCCTCCCTCGTGTTCTGTCCCCCCTCAGTGTGTCCCCCCCCCTCAGGGTGTTCTGTCCCCTCCCTCGTGTGTTCTGTCCCTCCCCTCGGTGTGTTCTGTCCCTCCTCGTGTGTTCTGTCCCCTCCCATGGATGTGTTCTGTCCATTCCCTCGGTGTGTTCTGTCCCCCTCCCTCCTGTCCCTCCCTCGGTGTGTTCTGTCCCCTCCCTCGGTGTTCTGTCCCCCCCTCAGTGTGTTCTGTCCCCTCCCTCGGTGTTCTGTCCCCCCCCTCGGTGTGTTCTGTCCCCTCCCTCAGTGTTCTGTCCCCTCCCCCTCAGTGTGTTCTGTCCCCTCCTCGGTGTTCTGTCCCCCCCTCAGTGTTCTGTCCCCCCCTCGGTGTGTTCTGTCCCCCTCCTCCCTCGTGTTCTGTCCCTCCTCATTCTGTCCCCTCCCCTCGGTGTGTTCTGTCCCCTACCTCGGTGTTCTGTCCCCTACCTCGGTGTTCTGTCCCCTCCATGGATGTGTTCTGTCCATTCCCTCGGTGTGTTCTGTCCCCTCCATCGATGTGTTCTGTCCATTCCCTCGGTGTTTTGTCGTTTCTCTCTCGCTGTGTGTTCACTTCCCCGTTGACCCGTTAGCGTCAGTGTCGGCAAAGTGTTCACTCTTAACTAGTGAGCACCAATTCCTCTGTGCTCACCGTCGCCCCGTGTTCTAAACTCACCCTGCTTTCCTCGCCTGTGAGCACCAGTGTTTGTATTCACGAGCGATGTTCACATTGTTCACCGTCGCTCACAGTGTGTTCAACCTAAGGAATTTTATGCTATACTATCGTCTTCATATTCTGTAAAAAAAACAACAATAATGAAACGTCCATACTAACTCTCACCCAAGCCTTCAGTGTCTCTCATGTGTAGCACTCAACACTTTTCTCTCTATTTTAAGCAGCTGTTATCTTCCTCCCTCCCCCCCCCCACTCCGCCTCCCTCCCTCCTTCATTCCCTCCCAACTACCCTCCTTCACCCCTTCTTAACCTCTTCACTGCTTCTCTCCTTCACTCCCTTCTTCCTTCCTTCACTCATTCTCTCCGCCTCTCCTCCAACAATAAGTAGTGTACACTCTCCCTCCCTCCATCCCTTCCCCAACAATAACAATGTACCCCCCTCTCTCCCTGCACATCTGGTGAAAGAAAACGGGAACTGGGAGGATAAAAAAAGCTAACTTTCCCAACATCGTAATTACAGCCGAGGAAATCTCAATATATAACCAACTTTGCCACATAAGATAGACTACTCCCCGAACTACCAGGCTCGTGTGTCACCAGGTGGTGGGTGGGCGGGCGGTGAGGGGAGGGAGGGGGGGTGGTGAAGTGGCGGGTGGGCGGTAAGGGGAAGTGGCGGCTGGGTGGGCGACGAGGGGGAGTTAGTGAAGTGGTAGGTAAGTGGATGTGTGGTGAATGAGATTGGTGAAGTGGTGGGTAGTGAAGGTGGGTTATCATGAGTGAGAGTAGTGAGTGGTGAGTGACAGTGGTGAGTGGGGATAGTCGGTTTAGTGGTGTTGCAGTCTGGTAGTTAGTGGTGGTGAAGGGTGGTGGTCGTGCTGGTAGTTAGTGGTGTAGTGGTGAAGGGTGGTTGTGGTGGTGGTAGTAGTATTATAGATGCAGTCTTAGTAATGATAATACCTGTATCAGAAAGAGTGTAAATGTTTCTTGTGGTGGAGGAGACCATGTACTGGTTGATGGGTGTTATGTACATGTATCTGTGTGTGTGTGTGTGTGTGTGTGTGTGTGTGTGTGTGTGTGTGTGTGTGTGTGTCTGTGTGTGACGACGTTTAGCAAGCTTCAAATTATCCACTGGGCTTCACTTAATGGATTACAATAACCCTCAGCGAGTCATACACAAACACACCGCCCTGACACGACCCTCCCCACCACTACCACTCATGCTCAGCTCGTAATACCAAAGTAAACACTCTTGGCTGTCAACCAGATGAAGAATGTCTAACGCACTAATGTACTTCACTCGGACTCGACAGCGAAAACGGCGTCACGCTTCAACTTTCTCACCTGCCGTGGGACCTCAAGAGACACTCACCTCACTCGACATGAACCGCACTCTATCACCTGTCATGTCCCGCCGCTACTTCACTCACGTCTAATCATAAAGTTTTTGACATTTGTTTTTATTATCGGACAGTTTTAGTAAATTACACAAAAGTCTCGTCGGGGGCAAAACCCCAAGACGGATACCCACCGGACACGCACAGGTGATAAATAACACTAACAAATAACTATTGTCTTATAATTTGTGTATCAAGAACAATGGTGTTGTAGACCCTGGATATCGGCTCAGTCATAGTTTTATACCTTAAGTGGACAGTATTGTTTATGTTCTCTCTAATTACACTTAATATTGGTAAATAATCTATGATCGTGACTCCAAAATGAACCAAAGTTCCCGTAATCAAGATAATTTATGAACCTTTAAGCGTCAGAAAATCATATATTTACAACAACAGCAAGAGGTATAAGTCTCTCAACGCCATCTTAAATGAACAAGACTTGACTAATGTTGCCTAAAACACGCGACTAATCCTAACACATACACTTATACACGACGAATTTGACAATGGTATAAGGCCACTTGTGTGTGATACTTATAAGAGCTTGGTATAGGGAAGCCTGTGACTCATAGTAGTGTTGCTGTTGAACCAAGAACCAGAGTGTCTATTTGAGGCGAGAATAATGTTGAAATTACTCACTTTAGTCAACCATTATTCAGTGAAGATTGATTTGGTACAACAATAATAATAATAAAAAATAATAAAAAATAATAAAAAATAATAAAAAATAATAATAAATAATAATAGATAATAATAAATAATAAATAATAAATAATAAATAATAAATAATAAATAATAAATAATAAATAATAAATAATAAATAATAAATAATAATAATAATAATAATAATAATAATAATAATAATAATGATAATAATAATAAAAAGAATAAAAAGAATAATGAAAAGAATAAGAATAAGAATAAAAATAAGAATAAGAATAAGAATAAAGAATAAAGAATAAAGAATAAATAATAAATAATAATAATAATAATAATAATAATAATAACAATAATAACAATAATAATAATAATGATAATAATAATAATTTCCCGAGTATATCCTAACAGTAATCTGAAACATTGTAATAAAACTTCGTATTTAAACAGGGTTGCTGCTGTAGGTGTGCAGGTCGACCCCCCTAGTACTACAGCGCGGTGGGGGACTGATTGTACTCAACCTCTCCAAGAACTTATTACTATTTGTTCGAGATATCTTGTCCACAATCTCGGATGCACGGACAGAGGGACGAACGAACGCATGAATACACGGCTGCTCGGACATTCAATGGACACGTGGACATAAAATGGACACGTGGGCATATACATGGACACGTGGGTGTACAAATGGACACAGACATACAGACGGACGCACAAACTTACAGTACATAGACGACTATTGGTATACTGCTGTATAAGACGGTGAGTGAATTATTTATTTACTTATTTATCTATTTATTTATTTATTTATTTATTTATTTTTATTTTTATTTGTATTTTTATTTCTATGAGTGAAAAAAACAACAACGAGATGGTGTTATATTTGTCGTGTTATTTAAAGTAATAAGAATCCTAACGTGTTAATTAATACTACTCACAGAGATACAGGATTGGCATGTGGGTTAGGTTAGGTTAGGTAGAATCTGCTGACAGGTATGAGTAAACTTAAAATAAATTGATATCTTCTTTTAATATTGATGACTGGGTAAATAATGATTAAATAGGTAAGGGATAAGTAGGTGGATATATAATCCTGACAGCTCTGTCCTCTTGTTCAACCTTACTACTGTACAACCCAGGTTGTACTGCTCCCCCATTATACTTATGTTTTTAAATTCCACTCTAATTTATATGTATATGTGTATGTGTATGTATGTGTGCGTATATATATATATATATATATATATATATATATATATATATATATATATATATATATATATATATATATATATATATATATATATGTGTGTGTGTGTGTGTGTATATGTATACGTATGTGTATATGTATGCATAAATAAATAAATAATAATAATAAATAAATAAATAAAATAAGCAAAATAAAAATAAAAATAATAAATAATAAAAATAAAATAAATAAATATTGAAGTGATAACCGTGGGAACACTATGAGATGTACTTATTACTACCATGCTATTGTACTATTCCAGATGATACTAAATGTTACATAATACTTCCTTGAGATAAATGTATAGTATATATCAGGTGTCTCAAAGAGAGCTCAGGTTCTCAACTGGCTCAGTCATGTTAATATTATTATTATTATCCACTCTGTATCTGTGTTTTCCTGGCTAAATAAACTGTTTCAATTCAATTCAATTCAATAGTTATTCTCCTGTAAATGTCCTTCACTATCTTTTAGTATCCTAGAAATGCTCTTAATTCTCCTTACAAAATCCTTTTCATTGTTCATCCATGATCCGGGATAAACTCTGATAACAGGAGCCGCAGTGTGTACCGTCGTGTAACCCCCACCCACCTTGCTCCTCCTCCACGCACACACACATCAACAGGTAAATGTTAACTACCAAGAGAAATCAAGAGATAACTCGCATGATTACCTTTCGATACACATATTTGTTCTCGTGATGTAGAGTTGCGTTTCTCCTCTAGCGTCAATGATCTTTGACTTTGAGAAATAGGTAGAGTAAATCGTGACCCGTGAGTAAATTCAACATAGCAACACGCTTACCTGTGAGGCAAGATCGCCTAGCATGGCTATATTAGTTCCGGAGATAGTTAATACGAACATGAACTTCAAGGATTTGTGACATGTACAAGTAAGTCAAGGTTACCTATGAGTCAGTTCTAGGTCGAAATATACAGGGAACGCGTGTATATTAGAGATGGTGGCCAGAGTTACTGACGCTGCCCTCAAGGCGATCACCCATGTATGGAATATTAAGGCTGCAACACAGTGTATTTTTGTTAGGAAGCTGTCCGCCGGAGCTCTCTATATATCCTATATATTTGTTCTGGAAATGTTGCTGTCCAGACCTTGAAGATTTCTGTGACCTGACCTGTGAGTAGCTGAATGTAGGACAAAAGCTCATTAGACAAAAGCCTCCTGGACAAAAACTCCCTAGAATAAAAGCTCCCTAGAATAGATAATAAGATTTTTTCAATAATTATTTTCAATCTTTATTATTTACACTTTATGAACACTTCTCTGATATGTGAAATATTACATTTTTATATCATAAGACTACAATACCTAACCTAAGCTAACCAAACATAAGGCTCACGGTATCGAGGGGAAAGTTTGAAATTGGATAAAATCATGGCTCACCGATAGAACGCAGAGGGTCAGCGTAGATGGTGTTAAATCTGAGTGGGGCCGTGTAACCAGTGGGGTTCCCCAGGGGTCAGTACTAGGCTCACTCTTGTTCATAATCTACATAAACGATCTAGATATTGGGATCAGCAGTGGCATAAGTAAGTTTGCGGATGACACCAAAATAGGGCGGCAGATTAATTCAGGGCAGGATGCAAATGCATTACAGGAGGATCTAAATAAACTGCAGGGGTGGTCTGAAAAATGGCAAATGAAATTCAACACCAGCAAGTGCAGCGTACTTAATACTGGAAGAACAAATACTGATAATGTATACAACCTTAACAACATCAACCTTGAGAAGTCGACTTGTGAAAGAGACCTAGGGGTACTTGTAAGCCCGGACCTACGGCCTAGAAAACAGTGCGTTAATGTTCGAAATAAGGCAAACAGAGTATTGGGTTTTATATCTAGAAGTGTAAGTAACAAGAGTGCAGAGTTCTTATTGCAACTATATCTTGCGCTAGTCAGGCCGCACCTCGATTATGCGGTTCAGTTCTGGTGCCCTTATTATAGAATGGATATCAATTCACTAGAGTCGGTGCAGCGAAGAATAACAAAAATGATTCCGGGACTTAGAAACCTTCCATATCAGGAAAGGTTAAAGAAACTTAACTTGCATTCCCTAGAAAGACGAAGAGTGCGGGGAGATATGATAGAATATTTAAGTGGGTGAAAGGAATCAATAAAGGGGATATAGATAAAGTTCTTATAATATCCGAGCAGGATAGGACTCGGAGCAACGGATTTAAGTTGGATAAGTTTAGGTTTAGGAGGGAGATAGGAAGAAACTGGTTCACAAATAGGGTGTTGGACGAGTGGAACAAGCTTAGCAACTTTGTAGTAATTGCTGGAACTCTGGAAAGTTTCAAAAGGAGGCTAGATAGATTCATGGATGATAGAGAGTGGTAGTAACTCTCGACAGGAGCTGTCATGCACAGGCCAACCGGCCTATTGCAGACTCCTTATTTTCTCATGTTCTTATGTTCTAATCTATTTTGCACTTAAACTGAGGGGGTTTTGTCCAGCGGGCTTTTGTCCTAGGGGTTTTGCCCACAAGGTCACTCAAGGAGGCGAAACATTAATATTCTTAAGGGTCAATCACTGTAGTGGAGGACGTAAAGGAACTGTAATCATCCTGAACTCACTACTCACGACCCTGAACTGACACGGACGACTGTACTGGTGGTCCGTTGTCTGGTGTGTCTGTGCAGATGGCCATCGCTTTCGACTTGGCTGGATTTATCATGAGTCCAAGTCTGTTGCACTCCTCTTCTATAAGTTGGAGTGCGTGTTGGCTAGTCTGTTTGATCCTTATGTCAACTTATGTACTGGAGGAAAGACCACTCACCTTCGACCTTGGAGTATGACACAAACGGAAGAGTTGGATGGAGACTCACACAACATGTACCACCGCTGACACTTGCTGTGCTTCATCCTGCAACACTAAGAACTACAGTCATAGTTCTTGCCAACGCAATTCTGAACCTCTGCTGTGAACTTAACTTTTGTTAGATTATAACTCAATTAATTTTCCCGGTGAATAGATACAGTTTAATTGAAAGTGGATTATTGTTTTTCGAGATACACCAGGGAAACAAAAACACTAAATACATACATACATACATACATACTTCTACCCAGAGAGACAACGTGAGCCAAGAGACATTTTACATCCCCCCTCAACCCCCCCCCACCCCCTGTGCACGAGGTCCCACAACATTAACACCCCGTGACAGGTGAGAGACTCCACCACACCTTTATCTACTGTGAAACAAGACAATGGATACCTGACGATAGTGTCTTAGTGCTTCTGAAATCCACCTATCAAGAGGCACTACCCTGGCCCTCTGAGCTTCCCCAGATCACCAACATGTCTTCTTCATCCATTAGTTTGTGCCAGAGCTGTTGTACCGTCCTCCCTAACCTTACGAGTCCCCATGTTGCTCTTAGACATCACAGTAGCATCAGGGCTACATGATCAGCCCCTATCCAACCATTGTTAAAATCATCAGACCCTCACAGCAGCATCAGGGCTACATGATCAGCCTCTATCCAACCATTGTTAAAATCATCAGACCCTACAGTATATTTGACCCGTTTTTTCCTTCTCTTTTATTACCCAAAGATCTTGCTAAATGGCTCACTCCCCAATGTCACCTTATGTAGTTTATGTCACTTCTCCTCATTGTGTAATTTCAACATTCGTTATTATTTTCTCTCAATAAACTGTTTATTATTATTATTATTATTATTATTATTATTATTATTATTATTATTATTATTATTATTATTATTATTATTATTATTATTATTATTATTATTATTATTATTATTATTATTATTATTATTATATACCTGGCTTATCTAAAGTAATCATCACTCATCATTCCAATTGTACTATCACAAAGTATGATTATGTACACTTTTTCAGGCCAATGTTTTCTTATTGGTACAAAGTGCATTAAGGCGTACTCACACATACACAAACACACACACACACACACACACACACACACTCAATACACAGACTCTTGTGTCAATTACGAAGCAAACCAAATTCCTTTCTACAACTTAATGCACTATGTTGACTGGAATGTACATTGGATATTACATTAAGCTACGTAGTTGTACTAGTGATTTGTACACCTACTTGTACTAAGTTGTACAGATTATAATGACTGTTGGTTTAAGCACAGCGGCGACAGGTGCTTCAATATCAACTAATTGACATCAGAGTAAAAAATAACCAAATCGTTTTATGACAGCTGCAACAGTTAGATAATCTTTATATTATAAACTATAATCAAAGTCCAACCTTTTTTTTTGCCGGTCATGTTATATTCAGCGAATCATAAATATTTTTGTCAACCATCATTCAGTGAAATACAAGCCGGGAATGTCAATCACACGGCTGAAAAGGCATTACTTTTATCCATAACTAAAGCTACAAAGCTTTGAAGTTCAATGAAGGAAAGAAAATCTATAAACATAATACACATGTAAAATATACTTCAAAATGCCATTTACATCCGCTGGGATAAACATTATATTGTTCTCACTTCTAACACACTGATTGGTTCATGAGGCAAGCGGTGATATCCAATCCCTGGACAGATTTACGCCCTCGCGGGAAGGATCGAAGTGTTGATTGGCTGTTGGAGTCCGTAACCCCAGCCAGTCACCTTGCTCCATTACTTACTCCCCAAGCACTATTTACCCGACAACGTTAACAAACTTTTGTAAGAATGTCGAGTCAATAGCGCCAATAGGTAGCAAACACTCAACCTAATGGCTAATATATAATTGACAATCTCGCGGGCAGTATATATTGCCCGAACATTTGAATAGTTTGCGCCATTTATTGAGATCGATACACACACACACACACACACACACACACACACACACACACCAAAAGCCATCTGTCTCAAGTAGCTTTGATAATATAATAAAGTAAATGACTATCCTTTGTTTTCATTTACAAACTCATTTCATTAGACGCCCACCAGCTCAATGAACGTCGTTCCTGAGTGAGCTAGTGACTGACTGGACTACTGAGAGAACTTCTTTTTTCTCACAAACTACTTGGCCAATATGCAGCTGAAGGAGCTTCGGGAAATCGATGCATTGAAGGACTCAACAAAATCAAGCTGTGATAACTAGACTGCTGTTCAAAAAAACCCACAGGTGTTGTGAGCTTTTAAAACAGGAACTCAATGCACCTTATGCTTTTTAAAACATCGGAATTCAATCTTTTTTTTCATCACGTCTTCTGTTTTAATGACTGATTAAACAAAGGTTAAAAACTTATCTACAGGGAGGATGTTCTGTTGGCTGTAGGAAGGCCGTAGTGAGATCGTGCATTATAGGAAGGCAGGGGGAAGAGATTCTACCTGACGAAGGGCCACGCACACTCCCTCAGCTTCAGGTGGCCTTGGCTGGCCTGCTGGACCTCCCGGCACACAGGCAATCAAGCCTAAGTGGTATAAGATCGACAGCAGACGTCTGGGTATTGTATCAACAACACCCAAGTCTCTCTCTCTCTCTCTCTCTCTCTCTCTCTCTCTCTCTCTCTCTCTCTCTCTCTCTCTCACGTAAATGTAAAATAACATAAACTAACTGATATTGAAACTCGAACTAAGCAAACGCACATTCACACTCAAAGGTAAGCATACATATGCACACGTAATCATATATACACACTTACAAAGGTAAGTTCACACACATACACACACACACTCACACGCACTCACAGGGTCACGTATTCACACAAATACATAATATACACACTCATACACTCTCAACACACACGCACTACCTAAGTACGACAAGCCACTCAAGTAAAGTATTTAGCGATCACTTTCGTACTTTGTGAAATGTTGAGTGAATAGTGAATGGCGGTGTGTGGTGGCACGCGAGTACATTAGAGTGAGTGACACACACACACACACCTACGACCTATTGCAATCACCCCAATACCCAGCCTAATCTGTGAAAGTTTTGTGTTCGACTGGGCTTATGCTGATATTGCAGGAGTCGTAGACCCTCAGCAATTTGGCAATATGAAAACTTCCTCTACCACTCACTGTCTTGTCAGCTTTCTCGATTACATATACCGCCATCTCGAGAAACGAAAAACGTCTGTAGCTGTCGCCTTCATTGATTTCACTAAAGCATTCGACCTAGTCGACCACAATTTAATCATCAACAAAGCTATTGACCTCGGGCTTCGGAGCAGTCTTATACCATGGCTTACAGACTTCCTCAGTGACCGACGCCAAGCTGTACGCTTCCGAGGGGGTCTCCACCTTTCAGTCACTCACCTGTGGCGTCCCCCAAGGCACCAAGATGGGACCACTCTGCTTCCTTATGCTTATCAATGATGCCCTAAGAGAAACCCCTGCTCGCTGGAAATATGTCGACGACTCCACCATTGGGATCAGCGTCAACAATTCTGCTCCGACTATACCGCCCTTCAGGATTTATTGAACAGTCTCCAAAACTGGGCCACCAACAACCACGTCACCATCAACCATACCAAGACCATGGTTATGCACATCAACCTCTCCTCCGACATTGTCCCACCCCGTTCCATTACTTTAGGTCCGAACACATTCCAGGTTGTAGATTCCACTAAGCTCCTCGGCGTCACCATAGACAACAAACTAAATTGGAAACCACACGTTAGTGAAGTTGCCAAATCCTCCAGTTTCCGTCTCCACCTCCTCCGCCGACTCAAGTCCCTCGGAGTTCCTGCACCCGAGCTCCTCAGTGTTTACTCAACATTCATACTTCCCAAGCTCACCTATGCCTCCCCCACCTGGTCTTCCTCCCTAAATGCCACACAACGTAAACACCTAGAAAAAGTGCAAAAGAGGGCATGCAAGATTATTCTCTCCCCTTCCTACTCCACATATCAAGAAGCGCTCAACACACTGACCCTTTCGACTCTCACTGACCATCACCACGACCTCATCTGCAAATTTGTTAAGAAGCTTCTGCACCATCCTCGACACCGGCTCCTACTACCACCTGAGATCCCTAGCCCGAGAATTGCTGTTCGACACCACAACCGCATCCAGCCCATACGAGCACGTAATGATCGTTATAAGAACACCTCAGTCCCAACCATTGTAAAAATTATCAACAACTTGTAATCAACCAGTGTATTCACTCCCAGCCAATCTTACCCTTTTGCACTGTCACTATGTTGAAATGCCCTGTAGTATGACCTTCTCCCACCTAGTTATTATATATCATATTTGTATCACTTATGTAACTTGTATATTATTTGTCAATCAAGAGACCCATTCCCAATTATGTAACTGTATATTTTCAGCCATCTGGCCGCCAAGCTCTTTCAATAAACCATTAATTATTATTTATTATTATTATTACTATGTAATTAGGCAGAAAACTGGACAAAGTGCGAAAAGGACACTTAATGGGTCACAATACAAAGGTGAACTATGTATAATAATTTCTTAACATCCCCCCGACGCCATTTTAACTGTTTACACTAAGACAGTTATAGAGAGTATTAAAAATGTGTTGAAGGCTAATTTATCGTACCAATGTAGACAACTATTATTAGACATGGAAGTAGTTCTCAGTTATCACAACAGAAAGCAATACCCAATGTGTGAAAATATTGAAAAATTTTGCGTTATATTACCAATGTATGACTTTATTTAGTTGTTTTATGGATGGTAATGTGGTGAAAATAACATACTAGGTATTGTTGCTTCAATGTTGTCATTAATAACATTTACTGTAGAGTTTTACACAAGAGCTGCCACAGTTGACATCAATAGTTTACAACTTATATTATCGGGAAAATTAAGTTATACTGTCAATACCTGATACAGCGTGTCTCATCCTCACTCACACTACACTATATATCACCTTTAATCTTATACATACATAACTCGTGCCATATATAAACAATAGCAGGAGAATTATCAGTATAAATGTTCAGGAAACTTAAATACAACTTCCAAAATCCATTTTTTAGACCTCCTCATGGTGGCCTGACGGACTGGTGTCACGGTCTGGCTCTGTGAGGTGCCAGGAACCCTTAACCCGGGTGGGACTACTACAGTACTAACACTTGCTGACCCTGGCTTAACCACCTGGGTGGGATTACAACACTAAATACCCATTCTTGGGTGATGGGGAATGGTGCCCCATTATCCTCTGCTCCCCCTCCTCTTCACCTCACTCGTGAATGAAGCGCTTGGGATTCACGCGCCGATACTCTCAGGGTTCACACCTCACGGGAAGGGTGGATTGACAACACTGAATTTACTAGTCGTAAATGTCCCCAACCGTATGTACACAATTGTCTTAAATGTTCTTATATCACAAAAAAAAACTAGAACACAATTTGTTACACTAAGGCTCTCTCAATGCTAAACTATTCGACTATCTACTTACAAACCAGGCGTTTGTGTTTACATTCTTAGATTTGCTAATGGTGTAAGTGAGGAAGACAGAGAAGAATCGGAGCTTGAAGGGTTGGGTGCAGATGGTTGGTGTGTGTGTCTGCTGCGTTATATCACCCTGGTGGTCTCTATTCCTCCACCTTCCTCTTCTTCCTCCACCACCTTCCTCTTCCTCCTCCTCCACTCCTCTTCCATCTACTCTTCCTCCTCCACTTCCATCTCCTCTTCCACCCTCTCACTGTGTTTCATTATACATTCATCTTATATCCCAGTATTTAATCGAATCATATCTTATCTATCTCATTGCATTACATTTCCCGTCATTAGTTCGTACTTCACTCGTTATTCATACTTATTTTTGTAACGTTCCATTTTATGATATTTTCGTCATTAAAACTGTTTCAACTATGTGTGTATATTTGTGAAAGTTGGTCCCAAAGAGATGACAACCTAATAGCGACATTAGAAGCCGGTCAACCACAGTAGGAGGACAGCTTAAAGAAGTGTCGTCAGATGATTGATATATTTCACCCCCTAAACACCTTCAACATATTACCTTCAAATCTACAGGTAAAATTCTTGATGTTTGTCCCTAAGAAGCTTTTTTTGGGGGGGGGGGGGTAAGTAAACATTGGCCAAATGTTTCAACTGTGAGAGATAATTTAGAAATTATTCAGTTATTATTTTCACATTAGGTTCCTCTTAACCCCATCACTGATTTTGAAAGTTTCTTCTCTCTTTAAAGATGTAATGGGAGAATAGGTCAAGTAATTCACCATAGGGATGACCTTTCACACTACACTGCCCTCTCCTACACTTTCGTTTTACACCTACTCACATTTTGGGTCACTTGGATAAGCATTAACAAACTTTAAGAAAAGAAACGTCGAGATGTGATGCAGTTTTGGACCTTTACTTCGCAGGGTAAGAACGTTATGGTCACTCATAAATCATTACTCCGGATAATTCGCCCACTACTCAAGGTACAACTAATCATTGGTTTTTTTGTATGCTGTCAGATGTATTGCAAGTGAAGAAAACGAAAGAAGTTAGTTTTATCAGTACAGATATTTATCGTAACTAAATAAATATACGTGCGAGTGTGTGTGTGTGTGTGTGTGTGTTATTGTAGACATGTGAAGTAGTCTCTGCCCATAGAACTCATAAGGAGGACTCATCATTCCTTCAGTATAATTCAGCCTTGAGAAACACACCCAAATTTCATTAAGTCGCAACACACGACTGAGAACTGTGGGCAGCTGTGTATACTTTCTCAACACGTCCTTGATGAGATACTGTTAAAATAGGGAGTCAACATGGCAAATTTAGTCTATAAACAAAAGCTGGATAAGATAAACTGCCTTTATGAGTTCTCACCAGTTGAAGAGGACCAAGGTTGGTGAAATGTGGTCTTGGTGAAGTGTGGCCACAGTGTAGCCTGGCCATAGTGAAGTGTGGCCACAGTGTAGCGTGGCCATAGTGAAGTGTGGCCTTAGTGAAGTGTAGCCTTAGTGAAGTGTAGCCTCAGTGAAGTGTAGCCTTAGTGAAGTGTAGCCGTAGTGAAGTGTAGCCTTGGTGAAGTGTAGCCTCAGTGAAGTGTAGCCATAGTGAAGTGTAGCCTTAATGAAGTGTAGACTTAGTGAAATGTAGCCTCAGTGAAGTGTAACCATAGTGAAGTGTAACCTTAGTGAAGTGTAACCTTAGTGAAGTGTAGCCTTAGTGAAGTGTAGCCTTAGTGTAACCTTAGTGAAGTGTAGCCATAGTGAAGTGTAGCCTTGGTGTGTAACCTCATGGTGAAGTGTAGCCATGGTGAAGTGTAGCCTTAGTGAAGTGTGGCCTTAGTGAAGTGTGTAGCCATGGTGAATGGTGTGGCCATTAGTGAGAGTGTAGCCTTAGTGAAGTAGCCATGGTGAAGTGTGAGTGAAGCCATAGTAGTGTAACCTTAGTGAAGTGGTGAGTGAAGCCATGGTGAGAGTGTGTAGCCATAGTGAAGTGTAACCTTAGTGAAGTGTAGCCTTAGTGAAATGTAGCCTTAGTGAGAATAGCCATAGTGAAGTGTAACCTTGAGTGAAGTGTAGCCATAGTGAAGTGTAGCCATAGTGAAGTGGCCATAGTGAAGTGTAACCTTAGTGAAGTGTAGCCTTAGTGAAATGTAGCCTTAGTGAAGTATAGCCATAGTGAAGTGTAGCCAGTGAAGTGTAACCTTAGTGAAGTGTAGCCATAGTGAAGTGTAACCTTAGTGAGAGTGTAGCCATAGTGAAGTGTAGCCATAGTGAAGTGTAACCTTAGTGAAGTGAAGTGTAGCCATAGTGAGTGTAGCCATAGTGAAGTGTAGCCATGAAGTGTAGCCAGTGAAGTGTAGCCATAGTGAAGTGTAGCCATGGTGAGTGGCCATAGTGAGAGTGTAGCCATGAGGTGATGGTGAGTGTAGCCTTAGTGAGAGTGTAGCCTTGAGTGAGAAGTGTGTGAAGTGTAGCCATAGTGAGTGTAGCCTTGTGAGGTGTGTATAGTGAGAGTGTAGCCATAGTGAAGTGCCATAGTGAGTGTAGCCATGGTGAAGTGTAGCCATAGAATTGAAATAGTAAGCCTTAGTGAGTGTAGCCTTAGTGAAGTGTGGCCATGTGGTAAGCCTTAGTAGTGTAGCCTTAGTGAAGTGTAGCCTTAGTGAAGTGTAGCCTTAGTGAAGTGTAGCCATAGTGAATTAAGCCTTAGTAAAGTGTAGCCTTAGTGAAGTGTAACCTTAGTGAAGTGTAGCCATAGTGAAGTGTAACCTTAGTGAAGTGTAGCCATAGTGAAGTGTAACCTTAGTGAAGTGTAGCCATAGTGAAGTGTAACCTTAGTGAAGTGTAGCCATAGTGAAGTGTAACCTTAGTGAAGTGTAGCCATAGTGAAGTGTAACCTTAGTGAAGTGTAGCCATAGTGAAGTGTAACCTTAGTGAAGTGTAGCCATAGTGAAGTGTAACCTTAGTGAAGTGTAGCCATAGTGAAGTGTAACCTTAGTGAAGTGTAACCATAGTGAAGTGTAACCTTAGTGAAGTGTAGCCATAGTGAAGTGTAACCTTAGTGAAGTGTAGCCATAGTGAAGTGTAACCTTAGTGAAGTGTAGCCTTAGTGAAGTGTAGCCATAGTGAATTAAGAAAGTTTTTTATGAGGCGAGTTTCTCCTCTGAAGCACAAGAAAGTGAGCATAAATATTCATTCTCTCTCTGTCTGTCTCTTTGTCTGTCTGCCACTCTGTCTGTCTGTGCTTGTGTGTGTGTGTCTGTCAGTCTGTGTCTGTTTGTCTCTATCTATCTATCTATCTATTTGTATGTTTGTTTCTCCCTCTTAGAACACCTCCGAGAGTTTTCGGTTGTAATTAGTAAAAACAAAACATGAGAAAACAGCTGCAGTGACTCGGTCGTTCTTGAGACCGCTAGAACACCATTTAAGATATAATACATTTCTCCATCCAGCAATGACCTTCAAACCCTGGAATTAAGAGGAAAATATGATGAATGGTTTTAGTGTTAGTAAAATAGTCAATTAATAATATAAAATGAAAATACAGTGAATAAGGAGTTTAGTCACTGATGCCTTCACGTGTGTGTATTTCGTGTATCAATTACCTACAGCTTTTTTTTTTATGAACAGAAATATTTAATGGCTAGGTTTTGTTAAAATATGATCTTTTACTACTACTACTGATACTACTTCTACTACTACGACAATATTTTCTACTACTATTACTTCCATTTTTTCCTTATGGCATCCAACCTCCACTTATAACTACTACTAATATTATTTCTACGCTGCTCTGCCATCTGCCAAGCCTTCCACTGACACACGCAACACAGTAGTCTGCCATCTGCCAAACCTTCCTCTAACACATGCAACAGATTGTCTAAACTGATAGTAAGTATGTTCTTAAGAGCATCTCTGGATCTCTTATCACCAGTTACTCATATAACGTTACAACTTATTACTAGTCAGAGCTGATGATTTACGAGGCGAAATTCTAAATAAAACAAGAACAAGTAAAAATGAAATGAGACAATGAAAATAAATAAGGAATCATGATAAAGGGCGAATAAACATTAAGTGAAATATAAGTAATAAATATGATAAAACAAGATGAAATAATAAATAAAGGAAAATGTTCCAAAATATGAAATAAAGATAAAACACAATGGTTTATGAAAAGAACTAAACCAGACCTTTTAAAAGCTCCCCAAATAAAGCTTTCTAGTGAACAATCAGTCTTAATATATAAACTGGAGTGATTTGTTCCAGCTTCAAGTTATATAGTTTTCTTTACTTAATAGTGTAATAGGAAGAATGGCTGGATATACACAGGTAAGGACTTTGTTGGACTTTACTCGAACGAATAGACTTACAGGTACGGTTTATCACTGTTTGTATACCTGTACTATCTATGTATATTGTTTTTATACCTATATTGCTTATGTATATTCTAAATTAATGTAAACTTGTATGATAATATACTGAATAAATACCTCTCGTTCTTTCTTTTATAAATTGCTTAAATAACATTAGTAGTTGAGTACAGAACCAACATCAACACCACAATCTCAACATCCATAAATACTGGTGTGTAGAGAATAAGTACAAAGTACCTCGTGACAGGATGACGTTTATAAATGTATCTTACTCTAACGTGTGTAAGAGTAAGTAGTTTCATATTTCAGTAATAAAGAAAATTTATCTATTAATTTGTTCTGGTGAATAAAGAGAAACAAAATCTAACAACGAAAATACATTAACCAAGGCAGAAAACGTCTATTAAGTAAGAGACTACAATAAGTACTCATGACATTTTACCAGTCTTTATTTGTTCTAGTCATAAAGATCTTGACGAGCGTGTTAGTGTCTTTAAATGTACTTCGGTGTCGTGTAATGAGGGAGGATCCATTTACTGTGCAGACAACAACATCGAACATCTTATTTCTGTCAGTCAGCGCGCTCCCTACTCGACTAACATACAAAACAGTGTTGTGTGGAGACCCAAGAATTCTGGTGGGAGGTTTTTGACAAGTCTACTACCGTGGGAAACATGCCAGCTTCTTTGAGGGCGGCTATAAAAGACAGGTTTCTTACATCTCTCTATTTATTGTATCATGTGGCTGGGTAATTGATTCACTGCGATGTAAATTCATTTTTTTGACAATTGGAAAAATGTACTCTGACAGTGCGGTATAAAGGGTAGTCTTATAAAACCAGGTATATATTTCCTGAGTGAAGTAAAAAAATATATATTATCTTCGGTTCGTTCGTCTACAGAAAGTATTTTTCCTTTACGTGAACTGGAAAAAATAAATATGTGAAAAAAATAAACTGCAGTATCACATTTTACTGAGGACAGACCCGAGATGACCCCTGTTAGTGCCCCATTACTCTTGTGCCCTGAACACTAAGGCACCACCAATTGAGTAAATAGTGATAGCTGCCTAATATCGGTAACTTCAATGTATATTTTCTAAACTTCTCTCTGGCCATAGACCATCAAATAGTTCATCATAGAAAGTATAAATATTAATAGTTTCACAGACAACTTAACCTAACCTAACCTAACCTAACCTAACCTAGCGTTAATGAATACTGAATATTACCTAAATCGTATTTTTTTTAAATACAGGACGATCATCATGGGTAATCTAATAATTATAATATATTCTAAATTTTTTTAATGTTTGGGAGAAAAACAATTAAATGTAAAGTTAGTCAAAACAACACACTAAAGGTTTAAACTATATAGATGAGAGGAAACCAGTTATCAAAGCAATAAGTGTAATAAATAAATAATTAAATAAACCCTGAAACTAAATACAAATATTTCGATGTTCTTTGTCTTCTATATTAATTACATCGTTACTGTAGTATATACTTATAACACGTTCGTATTTATATTATCATCTCGACTTAATTATATGTTACAAAGTCACTTGTGAGTGTTCAGTGTTCTTTATGATAATATTTACTTATTCTAACCTGAATGCCAACGAATAAGTGGCTTAGCGAATACGAAAAATCCAAATACAAATGTTATGGTAAAGAGGGAAAATTGCTGATTAGTGATGACTTCTGTGAGTTTTCCTCTATTTTGGAAACATTTGATCGGCCATAAACGATCAGACAGATCATAGAAATACATGGGGATAATTACCTTCGTACAGAACTTAACCTGACCTACTTAAAAGTATAATTTGCCTATCATCTAACATTGACGACGTCTTAAATGAAACAGACTAAATTTTACAATATACTGTACAGTACCAACTAATTTCAATTTATTTGTAGCAATAAAAAACAAAGATATCTTTAAGTATTTCATAAAAACTTCTACTCTATTTGAAAGCTTAATAGTCGACATTTCCTACTTGCATGGCGTGACATTTATATATCGTGGCTATTACATTAAGTACATATTATTGCCAAATATCAATAATTTCTATGTATTTTTTTTAAACTTATGACTGGCCATCAGCGACCCTGTAGTTCACATGAATAGTCTAACAGAAAAAATTGAAATAGCTTCACTTAACCTTCACAAATAAAAAAAAAATCTTAGTTTTTCTTGTTTTAAGTACAAGATGATCATCATGGGTGACATATTATATTCTAAAAAAAAATAGGTAAATGTCAACATAAGTTTTGGAGAAGAACGATTAATTCTAAAGTTAATCAAAACAGCAATAAAGGTTTGAACTGTACAGATGAGAGGAACACAAATAGCACAGCAACAAGTGTTAATAATATATAACTAAATAAACCCTGAAACTAAATACGTATACTGCGAATATCTTCTTTTGGCTACTATATCCTTACAGCAGTATATATGTATGTCATGTTTAGTCACTTATAGTATAGTAGAAACACAATGTTTTTTTGTGCTTGGTCAACACCTTGGTATTTGTATTGTCATCTTACCTTAATTATATGTTACAAAGTCGAGTCCGAGTGTCTAGTGTTCTTTACGATAATCTTTACTTATTCTAACATAAATGTCAACTAACAAATGGCTTAAAGAATATATAATATTATATATATATATATATATATATATATATATATATATATATATATATATATATATATATATATATATATATATATATATATATATATATATATATATATATATATATATATATATATTGATTTTGTGACGGGGGTAGCGATCCCTGCTCACACGCAAAGGTCCAGGGTTAGATTCCCTACTAGTGAGGTATTGTTTGAGATAATAATCATTGCATTGACTGGGCTAATGCCTCCTCAATCTTACCTTGTAATTAAATTATCAGTAGGGACAGTATAGAATCTAGTCTCATTAAACATACCGAATCTGTCAACATGAATTTGAGTAATGACGTGAACAAATTGGATAATTTTGCGATAAAGATGATTTGTAACCAGGTGACCTGAATATGATGGACACCCTCTGCCCCTTGGGACTTGATATCACTCTCCTTTACTGTATACATTAGCCTTGTCAGTTACGACTCCTTAGTCTGTACTCACCCCTGAAGATATGAATTACATAAAAGCGCTTGGGAATTTCGTGTTTTCTTCTTTCATATGTGGTTATCATGCCCCCAAATAGTGTTAGGTTGGTTAATCTTTAGGTGAAATAAGCTGAAGTGGAGATTATTTGCCTCATCACTGCTTTTTAAATTAACTTGAATTTAAGTTTTTATGTAGCTAAGATGACATACAAATATTAAAATAACACCAAACTTTATCCCGAAAAGCTCAACTATTAACTAAACTACTTCTACTATTATTATTACTACTACTACTACCAGTGCTACAATACCATCACCACTACAATATGCACAACCACTGTCATAGAACCACTCACCCACAATAACCTATCACCACAAAAACTTCTAAAATAACAACCATCGACATCACCCAAATAATAAGAGCACTACCATACAACATCATTCCTACCACCACCACTACCACCATTATCACCACTTCCACCACAATAACAGATACCATCAACCATTAAACACCATTAATACCATCACCATCACCACTACCACAATCAATACCACCACTACTATCACCAACACCATCTACCACCAACAAACACAAACAGCAACTATCACCTCTATCACCATCAGCAAACAACCATTTCCACACCATCACAAACAAATGGCATTACCCTCAAATAAAACACTTAAAGGGGAGGAAAGGGGAATCAGGAAGGAATAGGAAAGGGGGGGGGAAGAGGAAGAAGGAAGGAAAGGGAAAGAGGGAAGAATTGCAAAGGGGGAAAGGGAGATGGAAGAAAGGGAATGAGAGACGAAGGGGAAGAATGGAAAGGAAGAGGAATGGGACAGGGAAAGGAAAGAAAAAAGTAGGAAGAATGAGAAGGGGAAGAAGGGTAAAGAGGAGGAAGGATAAGGAAGGGAAAGAAGGGGGGGAGAGGGTGAGGGTGGGAGGAAATATTTCAATACATAGCAGCGAGAAAACACCAGGACAGCGTGACATAGGAGCTCGTTCATCGCCACAAACACTCAAATTAACTTCATTAGGCTCTTAAGAGTAGATGTATAGTGTGGTTACCGGTAATTCCTGGGTGGTTGTCTTTGCTCCCACTCCCCACCCACCCACCCACCCACCCACCCACTCGTTACCACTCGCAGGTAGGTAGAGGTTATGGGTGTGTGGTTGGTCATGTGGGTCACTGGTAGGTGGGTGTGTGGGTGGGTATGTAGGTTGGTGGGTTGATGGGTGGGTATGTGGGTTGGTGGGTTGGTGGGTGTGTGGGTGGGTTGGTGGGTTGGTGGGTTGATGGGTGGGTATATGGGTTGGTGGGTGGGTATGTGGGTAGGTGGGTGGGTATGTGGGTAGGTGGGTGTGTAGGGTGGGTGTGTGTGGGTGGATGAGTGTGTGTGAATTTGAATCTTGCCACGTACAACGGCTAGTTTATTGAGCACCCCATACTCATCCTGTGAGCGGTAGCGCAAAAGGATTAACGAGTAGAGGTCATAAAAGGTCGACAGAACAAACCCCAGTGATCATGATATTATGGCACTGAATGTTACACAGTATTTCAAATAAATTCTTTGTTTAGTTCTATACATAAAGGGTAACTTATTCTCAACTGCATGAGTATAGGAGTGTGAGGCAGTATGTCTGGCTACACACTTTTTTATTCACATTTGCGTGAGAGGTATTCAAGCACATTGTGTGTTTGGTTCTATACATGGGAAATGATGTAGCTCTTAAGTGTAGGAAAGTGGATGTGATCTTAATATGTCAGCTGTCTTGTCATTAGTGATAAAGTTTTGTACCATTTTACACACAGTGTGCTTGGACCTGTCCCTAAAAGGTTCTATCTTTACTCAGTCAAGGACGTAGTGTTCAAGTGTGTGGCCATATGTTTGACCACACACTTTACATTTAGTTTTGTTCACATCTGTTTGAGGGATATACTGCCAGAGGTACTTATATCCTAACCTTAATCTAGCGGTTACAACATCTTGTAATCTAGTGGTCTTGTTACTTACTCCATATACATGTTTCACTTGATACAGTACATCTCATCATGATAAGCAATAGATTGACTATTTCCTGTTAGCATTTGTCTGCTTGTGTAGTTGGGTGTAAAGAGAAATAAAGTTAATCACAAGCAGACAGACATACGATAATTAAATAGAAAATTTGTTGACTAAAAACCATTAAAATCGTGTTATTTAATCGTGATAAAGTGCTTGCTTGGACACAACATAAGGGAGCAGACAAAACACGCCATTATAGTGATTGGGATGGGCATGGTGACGCGGAGCCAATAGGTCAATGAGGAATATAACGGTAACATAGCCATTAAGATCATCAAGGTAACAGAGCCATTATGAGCACGAAGGTAACGGAGCCATTAAGAACAAAAAAGTAACAGAGCCATTAAGAACATAAAGTTAACAGAGCCATTAAAACACGAATTTAACAGAGCCATTAAAACACGAAGTTAACAGAGCCATTAAAAGTACGTGGAAACAACACGAAAGGCACACGAAGCAACGGAATGCCATCAAGAACACGAAAGGGCAATAGAGCCATTAAAGTGCGTGCGTGGGAAGGGGGGGTGGGTGAGGAAGAACATGAAGGCGCGGAGGCAACACGCCATTACCCGCAACAATACAATTAATGCCGCAATTCTATCGCCTTTTACACTTGGGCGATCCATTAACTAAATTGCCTCTCCTTTTGCTTCGTGAAATTGAGGCTAGAGGAGGTAATTTTAAATGCAGGTCCTTTCAGAGAGATATTACGGAAATGAACTGCCATATATTTCCATGATACATTCAGGGGGAGGGAAGGGAGGGGAGAGAAGGGAGGGGGAAAGGATAGAATTAGGATGAGAATGTTAAAGGATATAAGGGAGGGAGGGAGGAAGGCGGGAGGGGCCATAGGATGGGAGAAGTGGGTGAGGAAGGGGAGAGGAGGAAAAGGATGGGAGAAGAGGAGTGGGGAGGGTGGATGAGGGAGGAGGATGAAGGGAGAGAAGAAAGGATCAAGGGGTGGTGGTGGGGAGGGAGGTAGGGGAGGAGGATGAAAGGAGGGGGAGAAGGATGGGTAGAGAGTGAAGGGTGGGTGGGGAGAAGGAGAAGGGAAGAGGGAAAAGATGGGAGAAGGGGGTTAGGGAGGGGGAGGGGGGATGGATAGGAGGGTGGGGAAGGAAGGGAAGTAGGGAGGGGGAAGGGAGAGGAGGATGAAGGGGGAGTTTTTCGGTTTAATAAATTTATTGACAAAGCTTGGAGTACTATTTGCCTATTCTGAGTAATTCAGTCAGGTCTTGGCACTGAGTGTGCTATCACTTCTCACTGCCACGTAGAACAGTGGTTCATATACAGTAGAAGTCATATTCTATTTGAGGACTAATCAATGTGGACCAGCAGCAAATTTAGGATAGACCGCAAGAATGTCCTCAAGCACGAACAATAAGCCAGGTGGCCTGAAGTCTTTAACAGTGTTACATTCAATAATATAGTGTTCAAGTGTATGCTTTCAAGGTTTATCACAAAGTTTACATGCGGAGTGTTCCAGTATCGGTACAGCGTCACTAACTTGCCAGATGTGTCTTTATCCTAATTCTGGCCACAACTACATCACATTGTCTGGTTCTGTCCTTATGCTGGCCATACCGGTACCTCTTGTTACAAAATTTGTCGTATTTACTTATGCTACAACTGCCAGGTCTCTCTGCATTTCTCATTTCTTCTAGATCAGAGTTCATGATTTTGACGTATGTTTTTAAGTACAGCATTGGACAGGCCAAGGTCCTGGTCAATATTTTCTTTCTTACGTGCCTCATTGGCCAGTCTATCAGCACGGTCATGATACCTAATTCCAACATGGGACGGAATCCAAACAAATTCGATACGAAAGTTGTTCTCCTTAGCAGTTATCACATTTGTTTTAATATCACAGACAACTTTAGACATAGAATTGATGGACTGTTCCTTGATTTCAAAGTTTGGGAGTCACAGAATATCACCCCCACCTCCATTTTCTTTAAGGCATCCGGTAGCTCAGCAGATTCCCATTAGTTCAGTTTGTGTTGTGCTGGTCTAGTTGTTCAGCCTTTGCTTGTTTGACACTATCATCTCATTTTCTTTATATATCACACATGCACAACCTGTTCTACCTGTGTTTGTCTGCACAGAACCTTCAGAGAGGGAGGAAAGGAAGGAAGGAAGGAAGGAGGGAGGGAAGGAAGGAGGGAGGGAATGACTGAGTGCATAATATTCACTTGCGTGTTGGGGCCTCCTGATGACTGCTGGCACTTGAGAGGTAAGGAAGGGAGGGAGATGGGTGGTGTGTGTGTGTATAATAATAATAATAATAATTAACGGTTTATTGAAAGAGCTTGGCAGCCAGAAGGCTGAAAATATACAGTTACATAATTGGGGAATGGGTTTCGAATTACAAATAATATACAAATATCATAAGTGATATAAATAAGATATATAATAACTAGGTGGGGAAAAGCTCAGACTACAGGGCATTTCAACATAGTGACAGTGCAAGAGGTGTGTGTGTGTGTGTGTGTGTGCATGTGCACATTGGTGCTTGTGTTTTTATATTAATATGTACTGTATATATGTGTGCTGTTGCGTATGTGCGAGCTTTCATGTGTGTATGTACAGTACGTGTGAGTATGTGCAGGAGTGTTGATGCACGGTGTGAGTTTCAATTGTGTTTACACGAATACGACGGCATCAATGGTGGTGGTGGTAGCGGGGCACGACCAGATAACCAAGGTCTATTACACCTTACATAAAACAGACCACAAACACTCGAAAGCTGCGGTCACACTCGTCATTGATACCGTCAGGTCCAGCGATAGTACTGGTTTTACGCCCAGCAGTCCATTGGTACTCGTGGATTTGGGAAGTTTGGACTAGACCGTCTTCACTGGGCGATTGAAAGTAACGGAATCTGCAGTAAGCTCCCCAATTAAAATCAAAAGGATTTTTTCTTTACACATAAGAATAATAAAGCAATAAAGATATGACTAAATCAATTGTTGTGATAAAATTTATAATAAATTATTAAATACTGATCAATATAATTCATCAACCGACACTCGCTCGACCTCTGATGGTCAATAGCACATAAGGCGGCCATCTTGTGTTTTTCTACAAGTATTGAATCAAGGAGAAACAAATTTCTTGGTCTTGAGAGGCAATAATTAGTCTTACCTGAACTAGTTAGAATCAATCTGAGAAGACCCTTGTTCATCACAGTGGGTTTGTTTTGACCCTCTGACTGTGGACTGGGCTGGAAGTTCTTTATGAAGTGTGACCAGTCCAGGGTATCAGTGGCTAGTGTGGCCGTCACTAATAGTTAATAATATCTGAAAGTTATTACATGACGTTTAATAGGTGATCTCTTTACCTAACCTAACCTAATTTAAATGAATCTAACCTAACGTAACCTAACTAAAATTGACCTAACTTAACAAAACCTAACTTAAATTGACCTAACCTAACTCAAATTGACCTAACTTAACCTAACCTAACCTTAATTGACCTAACTTAACCTATCCTAAAAATTTGCCGTGTGTTATTTTCTCCTTTATAATTGATTAGCGTTTTGTTTACAGACTAATCACAGTATTTACAGTCAACATAATGCTAACTGTGGAGTCGAAGTACTGGGAGTTGATAAAGGAAGAAGGTATCATCTCTAACCTCTCCTTTACCATCAAAGTAGACCGTCAGACTCGACACTTGACATCGACCACTTTATGAGCAATCCACTTTATTCTGAGCAATAGATCGACGGTCGCTCAAGTTGTCCTCCTCGACGGTCGCTCAAGTTGTCCTCCTCGACGGTCGCTCAAGTTGTCCTCCTCGACGGTCGCTCAAGTTGTCCTCCTCGACGGTCACTCAAGTTGTCCTCCTCGACGGTCGCTCAAGTTGTCCTCCTCGACGGTCGCTACTTTGTCTTGCTCGACGTGACTCGACTCGTGGTTGTTACTCCAAATCACTTCCTTCTCATTCAACTTGTGCCTAAAACTTTTATAATTTTCATGTACTCGTATGTTGCAGTTTCTTCCAGATTTTGTCAGATTTTGTTATCATACAGAGAGAGAGAGAGAATTCATAATCAACATCGACTATGTTTATAACCTGTTACTGGAGGAGCGTCATGGTAGAGCTGAAAGACTCGTCATTTACCTTTTGAATATAAACTGAATGACATTTTTATATCACTGAATTCCCAGACCCACGACAAATCATCCTCGGAAATCGACAATATAACATACCAGAGGCAGGCATATTGGACACGCGAGGAGGCAAAATTTACCCCCTCCCTCCCCATGAATATCACATCAAGCACTATATATTACCATCTCGGTTATGAAGCATTTGTGAACTGTAAGAGCTAAAATGAATTCTACAAAGGCTGTTTTGGTATTCCTCTATGTTATAACCTGATATTTTTCGTCTTTTTTTTTCACCAAAGCTCCCCCAGATAGAACTAACCCCAGATTATTATCAACAATACCAAGAACATGGAACCTCAATATGTTACATTGAAAGACATGATAGCGAATGGTTGTCGCAATTTGCGTTAAAAGCGCTGGCATTTTGGGGGGACTGGAGTCAGGAAAAAATATATAAAAAAATTAGTGAAAAATATTCAGCATTGTTAAAAAATATTCCGATTTTAATGGTGTCGAAATAATGGATAGGAGCCTGGAAATATCTCTATATGTTGGCAAATGGCATTAGGGTGAGTGTTGGCGTGGGAGCCGGGAGGGTGGCTTGGTGGGAGGAAGGGAGCTGGGTGGGTGGGAGGGAGGATATGGGTGGGGAGAGGAAGATCACAACACTGTGTGGGTGGGCGGGTCTTGGGCTCGGGAGTTTAGATCTTGCTCTACGTCACGCTTAGTCTCGGATTTTTGCGCGAGACCTTTCGATACTATAAAGTTTGGGTTCAGGTAGTGAGTTACCTCACTAGACGCAGTACAGGACAATTTTTTGAAACAACTAAATACAGAACCTACTAGAGGTGACAATATATTAGACCTAGTATTAACAAATAAAGAAAATATTATCAGAGATGTCACAGTAGGGGAAGAACTAGGTAACAGTAATCACAGAGAAATCAGGTTCACCCTAAATTGGGAAACAAAAAACAATGAGAATATGGTCAGAGTCCCAAACTTTCGGTTGGCGGATTATCAGGGATTAAGAAGGTACCTAGGTGAGGTCACATAAGAACATAAGAACATAAGAAAATAAGGAGTCTGCAATAGGCCGGTTCGCCTGTGCATGGCAGCTCCTGTCGAGAGTTACTACCACTCTCTATCATCCATGAATCTATCTAGCCTCCTTTTGAAACTTTCCAGAGTTCCCGCACTTACTACAAAGTTGCTAAGCTTGTTCCACTCGTCCACCACCCTATTTGTGAACCAGTTTCTGCCTATCTCCCTCATAAACCTAAACTTATCCAACTTGAATCCGTTGCTCCGAGTCCTATCCTGCTCGGATCCTATAAGAACTTTATCTATATCCCCTTTATTGATTCCTTTCACCCACTTAAATACTTCTATCATATCTCCTCGCACTCTTCGTCTTTCTAGGGAATGCAAGTTAAGTTTCTTTAACCTATCCTGATATGGAAGGTTTCTAAGTCCCGGAATCATTTTTGTCATTCTTCGCTGCACCGACTCTAGTGAATTTATATCCATTCTATAATAGGGGCACCAGAACTGAACCGCATAATCGAGGTGCGGCCTGACTAGCGCAAGATATAGTTACAATAAGACCTCTGCACTCTTGTTACTTACACTTCTAGATATAAAACCCAATACTCTGTTTGCCTTATTTCGAACATTAACGCACTGATTTCTAGGCCGTAGGTCCGGGCTTACAAGTACCCCTAGGTCTCTTTCACAAGTCGACTTCTCTAGGTTGATGTTGTTAAGGCTGTATATATTGACAGTATTTGTTCTTCCAATATTAAGTACGCTGCACTTGCTGATGTTGAATTTCATTTGCCATTTTTCAGACCACCCCTGCAGTTTATTTAGATCCTCCTGTAATGCATTTGCATCCTGCCCCGAATTAATTTGCCGCCCTATTTTGGTGTCATCCGCAAACTTGCTTATGTCACTGCTGATCCCAGTATCTAGATCGTTTATGTAGATTATGAACAAGAGTGGGCCTAGTACTGACCCCTGGGGAACCCCACTGGTTACATGGCCCCACTCAGATTTAACACCATCTACGCTGACCCTCTGCGTTCTATGGGTGAGCCATGATTTTATCCAATTTATAACTTTTCCCTCGATACCATGAGCCTTAATTTTTCTCAGAAGCCTCTGATGCGGTACTCTGTCAAATGCTTTGCTAAAGTCTAAGTAAATAGCATCGTAATTTTCGTCATTATCTACTACCTCGAAGACTTTTCTAAAAAACGTTAGCAGATTTGTTAGACAAGATTTTCCCTTTGTAAACCCATGTTGAGAGTCGTAGATTAATTTGCTTTTCTCTAGATGTGATCGGATGCGATCTGCTATAATAATTGATTCAAGAAATTTCCCCACTACTGACGTCAAACTGATCCGCCGGTAATTTGACGCTGATGCTCTGTCTCCCTTTTGGAATATGGGTACTACATTTGCCTGTTTCCACAACTCTGGCACAACTCCAGTGTCTAATGATTTTGTAAATAAGTTTACGAGGGGTCCGCTAATCTGTTCCCTAAACTCTTTCAAGACTCGAGGGAAAATTTCATCCGTCCCTGGGGATTTTGTTTTCTTTAGTTTATTTATCTTCTTAAGAACATCCTCTTTTCTGATAGTGATATTCTTTAATTTCTCTTCTTCCTTTCCCTTAAATATCAGTTCCACCTCTGGAATTTCATCGCAAATTTCTTCTGTGAAAACTGATAAGAAGTAGCTGTTCAATGCTTTGCTTATTTCTTACTGCCATTTATCACTTCTCCCCTCCCTGACTTTAAAGTGGGTGAAAGGAATCAATAAAGGGGATATAGATGAATTCTTATAATATCCGAGCAGGATAGGACTCGGAGCAACGGATTCAAGTTGGATAAGTTTAGGTTTAGGAGGGAGATAGGAAGAAACTGGTTCACAAATAGGGTGGTGGACGAGGAAC